>NC_041383.1:208970972-209267015 GCF_002162155.2 Triticum dicoccoides
GTTGACCGTTTTCACCTGGGGGGGGGGGGATTTCTTCTGGCCCCCATGTTCAGATGCCGGGGCTCATCGTCTTCCTGTTCGGCCTGCTCGAAGGCGGGCTGTTCGGGGTTGTATTCATCGTCGGCACCGTCCGGATTATTATCGTCTCCGGTACCGGTATTGCCTTGGCGGGGCTTGGAGCGGCACTGGCGACGCCCATGCTTTGCTTTCTTTTTGGAGGGGTTATCCTCCGTTGCCTCCTCGCCATTCGTTTCTTTCGGAGTGTCCACCATATATATATCATATGAAGAGGTGGCTGTCCACCGCCCTGTGAGCGGTGGCTCCAGAGTATCTCCTGCATCGTCGTCCATACCGTCGATGTCTTCGAAGTCAAAGTCGAGCATGTCGGTTAAATCATCGATCGTGGAGACAAAGTGGGTGGTGGGTGGGCACAAATTCCTTCATCGCCTGCTTCCCGCTCCAGCCGGACATAGTTCGGCCCAGAGTCTCCTAACTGAGAGAGAGAGACTTCAATGAGTTCAGCATGCCGCCAAAGGGTGAGTGCTGAAAGATGTCCGCAGCGGTATACTCCATCACCGGAGCCCAACCTGACTCGTCTGGCTCGAGAGTGAGCGGACCAGGACCAACAGCCGGATATGAGTCCGGGGGTCCGGGGTTACAGGCCTGCACAGAGGTGGGACCCGTGTTCGGCTCCACCGCCGATAAGTGTGCAGCCTGCGGAGTGGGGTCCGGCCCTCCGTCCATAGGCACCGCAACCTGTCCTGGATTTAGATCCAAGGCTGCTTCGGGGGTAATGTCCCGGACAATGTCCGACAGCAGGTCTAGGCCGTGCTCGTCGCGGCTGTCCGGCACTCCTGGCGCAGGCTCGAATCCGTCGAAGATCAAGTCTCCACGGATATCTGCCGTGTAGTTCAAGTTTCCGAACCTGATCTGGTGGCCAGGGGCGAAGCTGTCGATCTGCTCCAACTAGCCAAGCAAATTGGCCCGCAACGCGAAGCCGCCGAACACAAAGATCTGTCCGGGGAGAAAAGTCTCACCCTGGACCGTGTTGTTGACGATTGAAGACGCCATCAAGCCTCGAAGCGACGACACAGAGGAACTCTCAATGAAAGCACCAATGTCGGTGTCAAAACCGGCGGATCTCGGGTAGGGGGTCCCGATCTGTCCGTCTTAGGCTGATGGTAATAGGAAGCAAGGGACACAATGTTTACCCAGGTTCAGGCCCTCTCGATGGAGGTAAAACCCTACTTCCTGCTTGATTAATATTGAAGATATGTGGAATACAAGAGGAGATCTACCACGAGATCGTAGAGGCTAAACCCTAAGAGCTAGCCTATGATGGTATGATTGTAATTGTGATCGGCCTTCTAAGGACCATCCTCTCCGGTTTATATAGACACCAGAGAGCTAGGGTTTACATGGAGTCGGTTACAAGGAAGGAAACATAATATCCGGATTGCTAAGCTTGTCTTCCACGCAAAGGAGAGTCCCATTCGGACACGAGCCGAAGTCTTGAGTCTTGTATCTTGACGCTTCTGTAGTCCGGATGATGAATATAGTCCGGCTGTCCGGATACCCCCTTATCCAGGACTCCCTCACCCCTCACTTAGAGGAGAAAGTGATTAGTGGAAACGTAGATCTAGATCTCCTCTCTCGTTTCCCCCCAAAACTAGCAAGAATCCATGGAGGGATTGAGAGATAGCAAGCTCGAAGAAGGTCAACAATGGGGGAAGAACACGAGCTTAAGAGATAAGGTTCATTGGGGAAGAAGACCCCCTTTTATAGGTGGGAAAAATCCAATCTTTAGCTCAGAGCCCGCACAGAGTGGTACTACCGCTCATGGGAGCGGTACTACCGCTAGAGCGGTGAAAGCCCTTTGAAAAACAACAGCAAGGAGGCAAAAGGCCAGTAGAACCGCCGGAGTGGTACTACCGCTTGTCCTCATGGTACTACCGCTAGGGGTAGTGGTACTACTGCTAGTGAGCGGTACTAAAAAAACACATCCGTGCCTACCACCGCTGGACTTATGACGAGTTTTGGGTCCAGAGCGGAAGTAGCCACGGAAGTAGCCGTGGTAGTACCGCTCCCAAGAGCGGTAGTAAAAAATTACATCCCCTCCAAGAGGTAGTACCACTCCCGTGAGCGGTAGTACCGTTGCAACCTTTTTAAGGACACCAAAACTGACACAACTTCTGCAAACGGACTTCGAATTCAACGAAACCAAGTGGAAAACTAGCAACAAGGGCTAACACAATATTGATAATAATAAAAATAAGAATGAAATTAGAAAAGTCGCGTAAGAAAATGGTGAGAACCCTTCCTCGAAAAATATCGGTAAAACCTCCAACACCGAAAACGCAATAGAAGAAGCATGTGAACTCCGTTTTTGATGAACTCGAGCTTGTCAAGAAGATGACCATAATATCCAAATCTCACAAGGAGAAAACCAAACAAGAACCAAGAAATATGATGTAATCATGCAATGGTTGAGCTCTCTACGAACGATATGATCAAGCTACTCACTTGAGAGCCCCCCTTGATAGTATGGCAATCGATCCTATAACCTGGTCTCCAAACTACAACCATGAGACCGGTAAAATAGAGAACCTATCAAGGCCAAACCTTTGCCTTGCAGAAATTCCACTTGAGCTAGATGTAGACGATCTTGACTTCCTCAAGTTGGACCACCTTTCTTGATTGCGTTGGCTCGGTGAAGACTAGTAGATTGCTCCCCCATACTCCACTATGGGTGAGCCACTCTTCGGCACATCTTCACAAGTCCATTGTCACCACAATGGACGGCAATCTTCAAGCACTTGATCTCTTCGTGATGCATCACTTAAACGTGCAGACTGCAACCTAACACCACAAAGAACTCTCACGAAGACCATGGGTTAGTACACAAAGCGTAATTGACAATGCTTACCATACCATGGGATCACTTGATCCCTCTCGGTACATCTTCTATGCTTTGTGTGTTGATCAACTTGATTCACTCTTTGACTTAGTCTTGATGAACCTCTCACATGACCAATCTTTAGGTAATTCCTTGAATAGCACCTTGCTCATCACAAACTCTCCCTGAAACCAACAAATGGACTCCAAGAAAAGCCTATGGACAAATCCTTCAAATATAACTCAAGGCAACCATTAGTCCATAGAGATTGTCATTAATTACCAAAACCAATTATGGGGGCACCGCATGTCATTCCACACCCACATATCAAATTATCAAAGTAACGAACGCGAATCATATGAGCATGATGAAAACTAGCTTGACAATAATTCCCATGTGTCCTCGGGAGCGCTTTGCTTTATATAAGAGGCTTGTCCTTTGCTACAAAAAGGACTGGGCGACCTTGCTACACCTTGTTTACTTTTTTTACTTATTACCCGTTACGAATCATCTTATCACACAACTATCTGTTACCAATAATTTCAGTCCTTGCAGAGAATACCTTATTGAAAACCGCTTGTCATTCCCTTCTGCTCCTCGTTGGGTTCGACACTCTTACTTATCGGAAGGACTATGATATATCCCCTATACTTGTGGGTCATCAAGACTCTTTTCTGGCACCGTTGCCGGGGAGGGAAGCACCTTTGGTAAGTGGAATTTGATAAGGAAACATTTATATAGTGTGCTGAAATTTACTGTCACTTGTTACCATGTAAAATAATCCTTTGAGGGGTTTGTTCGGGGTATCTTCACCTTGACCGGAATATCAAAGAGTTTCTCCTCAACCTACTGCACCTACTGAAAATATTTATTATGAAATTCCTTCAGGTATGATAGAGAAATTGCTAGCTAATCCTTATGTAGGAGATGGAATATTACATCCTGATATGCACCTAATCTACGTGGATGAAGTTTGTGGATTATTTAAGCTTGCAGGTATGCCCGAGGATGTTGTCAAGAAGAAGGTCTTCCCTTTATCTTTGAAGGAGAAGGCATTGACATGGTATAGGCTATGTGATGATATTGGAACATGGAACTACAACCGATTGAAATTGGAATTTCATCTGAAGTTTTATCCAATGCATCTGGTTCATCGTGATCGGAATTATATATATAATTTTTGGCCTCGTGAAGGAGAAAGTATCGCTGAAGCTTGGGGGAGGCTTAAGTCAATGTTATATTCATGCCCCAATCATGAGCTCTCAAGAGAAATTATTATTCAAAATTTTATGCTCGACTTTCTCATAATGACCGGTCCATGCTCGATACTTCTTGTACTAGTTCTTGTATGAAGAAGGATATTTAACTCAAATGGGACTTATTGGAAAGAATTAAACACAACGCTGAAGATTGGGAACTCGACGAAGGTAAGGAGTCAGGTATAAACCTTAAGTTTGATTGTGTTAAATCTTTTATGGATACCGATGCTTTTCATGATTTTAGCACTAAATATGGACTTGACTCTGTGATAGTAGCTACTTTCCGTGAATCATTTGTTACTCATGTTGATCTCCCTAAGGAGAAGTGGTTTAAATATAATCCTCCCATTGAAGTGAAAGTAGTAGGACCTATTAAAGTTGAGGAAGAAACTATTACCTATAATGTTGATCCTATTGTTCCTACTGGTTATATTGAGAAACCACTTTTTCCTGTTATAATAGAGGATCATGCTAAAGCTTCAAATGTGGTTCGTAATAGTTATACTAGAACACCTACACCCCCCGAACAAATTAAAGTTGAACCTAGTATTGCTATGGTTAAAGATCTCTTGGTCGATAATATTGATGGGCATGTTATTTATTTCTGTGATCAGGCTGCTAGGATTGCTAAACCCGATACTAAAGATAAACATAGACCTGTTGTTGGCATGCCTGTTGTTTCTGTTAAAATAGGAGATCATTGTTATCATGGCTAATGTGATGTGGGTGCTAGTGTGAGTGCAATACCTTATACCTTACACCAAGAAATTATGAATGATATTGCACCTGCTGAGATAGAAGATATTGATGCTACTATTAAGCTTGCCAATAGATATACTATATCACCAATTGGGATTGTTAGAGATGTTGAAGTCTTGTTTGGGAAAATAAAATACCCTACTGATTTTCTTATTCTTGGTTCCCCACAAGATGATTTTTGTCCCATTATATTTGGTAGACCTTTCTTGAATACTGTTAATGCTAAGATAGACTGCGAGAAAGATATTGTTACTGTTGGTTTAGGGGATATGTCTCATGATTTTAATTTCTCTAAATTTCGTAGACAACCCCATGATAAAGAATTGCCTAGTAAGGATGAAATTATTGGTCTTACATCTATTGTCGTGCCTCCTACTAATCCTTTAGAACAATATTTGCTAGACCATGAAAATGATATGTTTATGAATTAAAGAAGGGAAATAGATGAAATATTCTGTAATCAAGGACCTATTTTGAAACACAATTTGCCTATTGAAATCCTTGGGGATCCTCCTCCACCCAAGGTGATCCCATGTTTGAGCTTAAACAATTACCTGACCGTTGAAATATGCTTATCTTGATGAAAAGAAGATATATCCTGTTATTATTTGTGCTAACCTTTCAGAGCATGAAGAAAAGAAGTTATTGAAAACTCTGAACAAGCACCGTGCCACTATTGGATATACTCTTGATGATCTTAAGGGCATTAGTCACACTCTATGTGAGCACAAAATTAATTTGGAACCCGATGCTAAACCAGTTGTTAATCATCAACGAAGGTTAAATCCTAAGATGAAGGAAGTGGTAAGAAATGAAATACTAAAGCTTCTGGAGGTAGGTATAATTTATCCTATTGCTGATAGTAGATGGGTAAATCCTGTTCATTGTGTCCCAATGAAGGGAGGTATTACTATTGTTCCTAATGATAAGAATGAACTGGTTCCACAAAGAATTGTTACAGGTTATAGAATGGTGATTGATTTTCGCAAATTACGCAAACCTACTAGAACAGATTATTACCCTCTACCTTTTATGGATCAAATGGTAGAAATACTATCCAATCACACACATTTTTGCTTTCTAGATGGTTATTCTGGTTTTTCTCAAATACCTGTGTTAAAATATGATCAGGAAAAGACCACTTTTACTTTCCCTTTTGGCACCTTTGCTTATAGACGTATGCCTTTTGGTTTATGCAATCCACCCGCTACCTTTCAAAGATGTATGACTGCTATATTCTCTGACTTTTGTGAAAAGATTGTTGAGGTTTTCATGGATGATCTCTCCGTTTACGGAACATATTTTGATGATTTCTTAAGCAACCTTGATCGAGTTTTGCAGAGATGTGAAGAAACTAATCTTGTCTTGAATCGGGAAAAGTGCCACTTTATGGTTAATGAAGGTATTGTCTTGGGGCATAAAATTTCTGAAAGAGGTATTGAAGTTGATAAAGCTAAAGTAGATGCTATTGAAAAGATGTCGTGTCCTAAAGACATCAAAGGTATAAGAAGTTTCCTTGGTCATGTTGGTTTCTATAGGAGGTTTATTAAAGACTTCTCCAAAATTTCTAGGCCTCTCACTAATCTCTTACAGAAAGATGTTCCTTTTGTTTTTGATGATGATTGTGTAGAAGCATTTGAAATACTAAAGAAAGCCTTCATTTCTGCACCTATTGTTTAGCCGCCTGATTGTTATTTACCCTTTGACATTATGTGTGATGCTAGTGATTATGCTGTTGGTGCTGTTCTAGGGCAAAGAGTTGATAAGAAACTTAATGTTATTCATTATGCTAGTAAAACTCTAGACAGTGCCTAGAGAAATTATGCTACTACTAAAAAAGAATTTTTAGCACTTGTATTTGCTTGTGATAAGTTCAGATCTTATATTGTTGATTCCAAAGTAACTGTTCACACTAATCATGCTGATTAAATATCTCATGGAAAAGGAAGATGCTAAACCTAGACTTATTAGATGGGTTCTCTTGTTGCAAGAATTTGATTTGCATATTATCGATCGAAAGGGAGTTGAGAACCACGTTGCACACAACTTGTCTGGGTTAGAAAATGTTCTTGACGACCCACTGCCTATTGATGATAGCTTTCCCGATGAACAATTAGCTATCATAAATGCTTCTCATAATACTTCATGGTATGTTGATTATGCTAATTATATCGTTGCTAAATTTATACGACCTAGTTTCACATACCAACAAAAGAAAAAGTTTTTTTATGATTTAAGACATTACTTTTGGGATAACCCACACCTTCATAAAGAAGGAGTAGATGGTGTTATTAGACGTTGTGTACCTGAGCATGAACAGGAACAGATCCTACGCAAGTGTCACTCCGAGGCTTACGGAGGACACCACGCTGGAGATAGAACTACACATAAGGTATTGGAATCCGGTTTTTATTGACCCACTCTCTTCAAGGATGCTCGTAAGTTTGTCTTGTCTTGTGATGAGTGCCAAAGAATTGGTAATATTAGTATACGTCAAGAAATGCCTATGGATTATTCACTTGTTATTGAACCATTTGATGTTTGGGGCTTTGATTATATGGGACCTTTTCCTTCCTCTAATGGGTATACACATATTCTAGTTGCTGTTGATTATGTTACTATGTGAGTAGAAGTTATTCCAACTAGTAGTGCTGATCATAACACTTCTATTAAGATGCTTAAAGAAGTTATTTTTCTGAGGTTTGGAGTCCCTAGATATTTAATGATTGATGGTGGTTCACATTTTATTCATGCTGCTTTTCGTAAAATGCTTGCTAAGTATGATGTTAACCATAGAATTGCATCTCCATATGATCCTTAGTCTAGTGGTCAAGTAGATTGAGTAATAGAGAGATTAAATTGAGTTTGCAAAAGACTGTTAATTGATCTAGAAAGAATAGGTCCAAGAAACTTGATGATGCATTATGGGCTTATAGAACTGCCTATAAAAATCCTATGTGTATGTCTCCGTATAAAATGGTTTGTGGAAAGGCTTGCCACTTACCACTCGAACTAGAACATAAGGCATATTGGGCTATTAAAGAGCTCAATTATGATTTCAAACTTGCCGGTGAGAAGAGGTTATTGGACAATAGCTCGCTTGATGAATGGAGAACCCAAGCCTATGAGAATGCCAAATTGTTTAAAGAAAATGTTAAAAGATGCCATGACAAGAGGATACAAAAGTGTGAGTTTAATGTAGGTGATCATGTTTCGCTATACAACTCTCGTTTAAGATTTTTTGCAGGAAAACTTCTCTCTAAATGGGAAGGTCCTTACATTATCGAGGAGGTCTATCGTTCCAGTGCCATAAAAATCAACAACGCCGAGGGCACAAATCCGAAGGTGGTAAACGGTCAAAGAATCAAACATTATATCTCAGGTAATCCCATAAATGTTGAGACCAATATAAATGACACCATAACACCGAAGGAGTACATAAGGGACACTTTCCAGAATGTTTCAGACTCCGAAAAGGAATAAGTATGTGGTACGGTAAGTAAACCGACTCCAAAACTGTTCTAATAGCAATTTTTCTCTGTTTTGGAATATTTAAAAAATTAAGAAAATTAAAAGTAGTCCAAAAGAGACACGAGGAGACCACAAGGGTGGAGGGCGCGCCCTACCCCTGAGCGCCCCCTGCCTTGTGGCCACCTTGTGTGCCCCCAAGACTCTGTTTTCTTGCACAATACTCCTTTTGGTCAGTAAAAGTTCATTATATAATATCCCGAAGGTTTTGACTACCGTACCACGACAAAATCCGCTGTTTTTGTTTTGAGCTATTTTCTGCCAGAGTTTTCAAGGTCAGGCATCATGTCGTCGTCCTCCTCCAACAACGCAGATGGTGATGCTTGGTTGATGCAGATGGAACTTAGAAGGTAGGATGCCGAGGGAGCCACGATGGAGGAGGATGGAGGAGATTCGCTGGAGGACCACCCTCCGACTTCGGAGAGAGGCACTCTGGCTAGCATCTCACTATTCCCAATCCCCATCAATCAACAGGGACTACAAACAACCATGAAGACTAAGAGGTTTGAGAAGGCCCCCCCCCTAGGAGGCCCTTACACAAGTTACATCGAAACAACTTTCATAATTTGGTTCATAATTACAGAGTGGAGAACACCCCTCGTACACATATACCCTCCAATTCGGACATATCCCGTCCAAGTGAAAGCAATGCAGGAAAGAGTTCTTGGGGGGCTGGAAATAAGCATCTTTGGGAGGAAATCCAGAAGAATGCAATTGTGCTCCAGGAATTGCAAGTCCTGAAAGGTGCCTTAATAAAGGTGACAGATACATCATCAACTCCATAATCACTACCCTCCGAGAAAGAGACATAAATACATGGGTATGTGCACTCCCCTTGGCAACTGCTAAGATTGGGGGAGGTGCCCCGGTATTGTATCACCATCACACCTCTATCTCTATCGTTTTTCTTAGTTCGATCCTTTTGGTTATATCTTGATCTAGTCGAATAAATTTTTTAGTATGATCTAGCTTTGAGTTTTGTTTTGATCTCTATCTATGTAATCGAGTCTGTGAGTTATATATAATAAAGAGTAGTTTTGAGTTGAGGGCTTTGCTATCTTGATATGATCTTGAGGGAATTAAAGAAAGAATAAAAAGAAATAAAAAGATCATATATTGATGTTATGGAGAGTAATGACTTCACATATCTATAAAGAGTATGATGAATAAAAGTGGTTGAGAGTTGACAAACATAGTTTTGGTCATTGTTGCAATTAATAGGAGGTAATAAAGAAAGAGAGGTTTTACATATAAATATACTATCTTGGACATATTTTGTGATTGTGAGCACTCATTAAAATATGACATGCTAAAAAGTTGATGTTGGACAAGGAAGACAACATAATGGGTTATGTTTTCTTATATCCGAATAGAAGTTATATTGTCATCGATCATCCAACATGTTGAGCTTGCCTTTCCCTCTCATGCTAGCCAAAATCTTTGCACCAAGTAGAGATACTACTTGTGCTTCCAAACATCCCAAAACCCAATTTTGCCATGAGAGTCCACCATACCTACCTATGGATTGAGTAAGATCCTTCAAGTAAGTTGTCATCGGTGCAAGCAATAAAAAATGCTCTCTAAATATGTATGATCTATTAGTGTGAAGAAAATAAGCTTTATACGAACTTGTGATATGGAAGAAATAAAAGCGACGAACTACATAATAAAGTTCTTTATCACGAGCGGCAATAAAAAGTGATGTTCTTTTGCATTAAGATTTTGTGCATCCAACCATAAAAGTGCATGATAACCTCTGCTTCCCTCTACGAAGAGCCTATCTTCTAATTTCACCTTCTACCCTTATACAAGAGTCATGGTGATCTTCACCTTTCCTTTTTACCCTTTTTCCTTTGGCAAGCACTAGGTGTTGGAGAGATCCGGATATATATATATATATCCACTCAGATGTAAGTTTTCATAAAGTATTATTGTTGACAGTACCCTTGAGGTAAAAGGTTGGGAGGCGAAATTATAAGCCCATATCTTTCTCTGTGTTTGATTGAAACTTTGTACCCATAAGTATCGCGTGAGTGTTAGAAATTGTGAAAGACTAAATGATAGTCTGTTGGCATTTCGGCCTTTCTTCTCCTTTCAGGGCCTATCCGAAAGAGAATCCAGTACCTCTTGGTCCTAAATATCAGAATAGGATGAACGAACCGGCCTCCGCGGGTATCTTTGCTTCAGAACAAAACCCTGCAATCAAATAGATTGTCCCAAGGGTGCCATATTCTAGGAGCCTTTGAGTATGTGGACTTGCTGAAAAGCTCTTATATTGGATCTTTCCGATGTTATGATAAATTGCAATTGCTTCAATGGCTGAGATCATAGTTTGTTAGTTTTCAATGAAGTTTCTGATTCATACTTTACCTTGTGAATGAATTGTTACTTTAGCATAAGAAATTATATAACATATATGTTTTAAAGATGATCATGAAGCCCTCATGTCCGTATTTTATTTTATCGACACCTCTATCCCTAAACATGTGGACATATTTTCCGATATCGGCTTTTGCTTGAGGACAAGCAATCTAAGCTTGGGGGAGTTGATACGTCCATTTTGCATAATGCTTTTATATTGATATTTATTGCATTATGGGCTGTTATTACACGTTATATCACAATACTTATGCCTATTCTCTCTTATTTTATAAGGTTTACATGAAGAGGGAGAATGCCGACAGCTGGAATTCTAGACTGGAAAAGGAGCAAATATTAGAGACCTATTCTGCACAACTCCAAAAGTCCTCAAACTTCATGAAGAATATTTTTTTAAAATATAAAAAATATTGGGCGAAGAAAGCACCAGAGGGGGGGCCACGTGCCATCCACAAGGATGGAGGGCGCGCCCTCCGGTCTTGTGGCCCCTCTAGCAGGCCCCCGGCGCCCATCTTTTGCTATATGGTGTGTTTTGACCTAAAAAAAATTAGAAGGAAGGTTTTGGGACAAAGCGCCACCGTCTCGAGGTGGAACTTGGGCAGAACTAATCTAGGGCTCCGACAGAGCTGTTCTACCGGGGAAACATCCCTCCAGGAGGGGGAAATCATCGCCATCGTCATCACCATTGATCCTCTCATTGAGAAGGGGTCAATCTCCATCAACATATTCACCATCACCATCTCCTCTCAAACCCTAATTCATCTCTTGTATCCGATCTTTGTCTCAAAACCTCAGATTGGTACCTATGGGTTACTAATAGTGTTGATTACTCCTTGTAGTTGATGCTAGTTGGTTTATTCGGTGGAACATCATATGTTCAGATCCTTAATGATAATTAATACTCCTATGGTTATGAACATGAATATGCTTTGTGAGTAGTTACGTTTGTTCCTGAGGACATGGGAGAAGTCTTGTTGTAAGTAATCATGTGAATTTGGTGTTCATTCGATATTTTGATGAGATGTATGTTGTCTTTCCTCTAGTGGTGTTATGTGAATGTCGACTACATGATACTTCACCATGATTTGGGCCTAGGGTAAGACATTGGGAAGTAATAAGTAGATGATGGGTTGCTAGAGTGATAGAAGCTTACACCCTAGTTTATATGTTGCTTCGTAGGGGGATGATTTGGATCCATATGTTTCATGCTATGGTTAGGTTTACCTTAATTCTTCTTTCGTGGTTGTGTATGCTTGCAAGAGGGGTTAATCATAAGTGGGAGGCTTGTCCAAGGAAGGGAAACACCCAAGCACCGGTCCACCCACATATCAAATTCTCAAAGTAACAAATGTGAATCATATGAGCATGATGAAAACTAGCTTGACAATAATTCCCATGTGTCCTCGGGAGTGCTTTGCTTTATGTAAGAGTTCGTCCAGGCTTGTCCTTTGCTACAAAAAGGATTGGGCCACCTTGCTGCACCTTGTTTATTTTTGTTACTTGTTACCCATTACGAATCATCTTATCACACAACTATCTGTTACCGATAATTTTAGTGCTTGGAGAGAATACCTTGCTGAAAACCGCTTGTCATTTTCTTCTGCTCCTCGTTGGGTTCGACACTCTTACTTATCGAAAGTACTATGATAGATCCCTTATACTTGTGGGTCAGTAGAGCAATACACCGGCCATGTCGCGATTAGCTCACCGCCCCCTTCTTTTTCACACTAACTACCATTGCCTACTCGCAACTAACAACGCTTGTGCTTCTGATATGTCTCCAATGTATCTATTATTTTCTATTGTTCCATGCTATTATATTATCTGTTTTGGATGTTTTATATGCATTAATATGCTATTTTATATTATTTTTGGGACTATCCTATTAACCCAGAGCCCAGTGTCAGTTTCTGTTTTTTCCCTTGTTTTTGAGTTTTACATAAAAGGAATATCAAACAGAGTCCAAACGGAATAAAACTTTATGATGTTTTTTCTTGGACCAGAAGACATCCACGAAGCTTGGAGAGGGGGCCATAAGGTTCACGAGGCGACCACAAGCCTGCCAGGTGCGCCCTAGGGGGGCGCCCTGAGGGCTTGTGGGTCCCTCGATGATCCTCCAACCCTAATTCTTCCATTATAAATTCCCAAATATTCCCAAACCAATATAAGCGTCCACCAAAATACTTCTCTGTAGACGCAAGCCTCTACTCCCTTGAGATCCCATCTTGGGGCCTTTTTCGACGATCTGCCAGAGGGGGATTCCATCATGCAGGGCTTCTACATCAACCCTATTGCCCTTCTGATGATGTGTGAGTAGTTTACCACAGACCTACGGGTCCATAGCTAGTAGCTAGATGGCTTCTTCTCTCTCTTTGTTCTTCAATACAATGTTCTCCTCTATATTCTTGGAGATCTATTCGATGTAATACTTTTTTGCGGTGTGTTTTTTGAGATCCGATGAACTGTGGATTTCTGATCAAATTATCTATGAATATTATTTGAGTCTTCTCTGAACTCTTTTATGCATGATTAAGATATCTTTGTATTTCTCTTTGAACCATCGATTTGGTTTGGCCAACTAGATTGTTTTTTTGCAATGGAAGAGGTGCTTAGTTTTGGGTTCAATCTTGCAGTGTCCTAACCCAGTGACAGAAGGGGTAGCAAGGCACGTATCATATTGTTGCCATCAAGGATAAAAAGATGGGGTTTATATCATATTGCTTGAGTTTATCCCTCTACATCATGTCATCTTGCTTAAGGCGTTACTCCCTTCTTATGAACTTAATATTCTAGATGCATGTTGGATAGCGGTCCATGTGAGTAGTAATAGTAGTAGATGCAAAATTGTTTCGGTCCACTTGTCACAGATGTGATGCCTATATTCATGGTCACTTCCTTAGATATCGTCATAAATGTGCACTTTTCTACCAATTGCTCAACAGTAATTTGTTTACCCACCGTATGCTTTCTTCAAGAGAGAAGCCTCTAGTGAAACCTATGGCCACCGGGTCTATTTTCCATCATATATTTTCAGATCTATAAACCAAAAACCCAAAATACCTGGCTGCAATTTATTCGTTTTTACTTTGTTTTACGTTTTAGTAATCTTTTATATCCATCTCTATTAGATCTCACTCTTGTTCGAGACCGTGAAGGGATTGACAACCCCTTTTTCGCATTGAGTGCAAGTGTTTGCTAGTTTGTGGAGGTGCATAGATTGGAGACTTGCTTGTGCCTCTACTGGATTGATACCTTGGTTCTTAACTAAGGGAAATACTTATCTCTACTTTGCTGCATCACCCTTTCCTCTTCAAGGAAAAAATCAACGCAAGCTCAAGAAGTAGCAGAAGAATTTCTGGTGCTATTGCCTAGGAGGTTCTACATCAAGCCTACAAAGTACCCATCATAAAATCTCATCTCATGCATTACTTTATTTGCCATTTGCCTCTCATTTTTCTCTCCCCCACTTCTAAAACATTTTCAGAAAAACACAAAAATATTTTCCTTTTTATTCGCCCTTCTTTTGTTCGTCTTTTTCGTTTGCTCGTGTGTTAGATTGCTTGCCTTTGTTGGGGAACGTAGCATGCAATTTCAAAAAAATTCCTACGATCACACAAGATCTATCTAGGAGATGCATAACAACGAGAGGGGGAGAGTGTGTCCATGTACCCTCGTAGATCAAAAGCGGAAGCGTTATGTTAACACGGTTGATGTAGTCAAACGTCTTCACGATCCAACCGATCTAGCACCAAACATACAACACCTCTGAGTTCATCACACATTCAGCTTGATGATGTCCCTCAAACTCTTGATCCAGCAGAGGGTCGAGGGAGAGTTTCGTTAGAACGATGACGTGATGACGGAGTTGATGATGTGATCTACATAGGGCTTCGCCTAAGCACTACGATGATACTATCAGAGGAGTAAACGGTGGAGGGGAGCACCGCACACGGCTAAGACAATGTTCTGCCTTTGGGGTGCCCCCTGCCCCTGTATATAAAGGAGGGAGGAGGCCGGCCACCAGGGGCGCGCCAAGGGAGGGGGAATCCTACTAGGACTCCACTCCTAGTAGGATTCGCCCCCCCTCTTTTTTCCTTCTTACAGAGGTGGAAAGGGGGAAGGAGAGGGAGTAGGAGAAGGAAACGGGGGTGGCGCCCCTTTCCCTAGTCCAATTAGGCCTCCTCCCTTGTGGGGGGCGCACCGGCCCCTTGTGGGCTGGTTAGCATCCCTCCCATGGCCCATATGGCCCATATCTTCCACCGGGGGGTTCCGGTAACCCTTTTGATACTCTGGTTTGTACCCGATACACTTCGAAACCCTTTGGGTGTTTGAATACCACCTTCCAATATATAAATATTTACCTCTTGACCATTTAGAGACTCCTCATCATGTACGTGATCTCATTCGGGACTCCGAACAAACTTCAGTCATCAAAAACACATAACTCATAATATAAATCGTCATCAAAAGTTAAGCGTGTGGACCCTACGGGTTCGAGAACTATGTAGACATGACTGAGACACATCTCTGGTTAATAACCAATAGCGGAACCTGGATGCTCATCTTGGCTCCTACATATTCTACGAAGATCTTTATCGGTCAAACCGCACAACAACATGCGTTGTTCCCTTTGTCATCAGTATGTTACTTGCCCGAGATTCGATCATCAGTATCATCATACCTAGTTCAATATCGTTACCGGCAAGTCTCTTTAATCGTTCTGTAATGCTTCATCCCGCAACTAACTCATTAGTCACATTTCTTACAAGGCTTATAGTGATGAGCATTACTGAGAGGGCCCAAAGATACCTCTCAGATACACCGAGTGACAAATCCTATCGTCGATCTATGCCAACCCAACAAACACCTTCGGAGACACCTGTAGAGCATCTTTATAATCACCCAGTTATGTTGTGACGTTTGATAGCACACAAGGTGTTCCTCCGGTATTCGGGAGTTGCATAATCTCATAGTCAGAGGAACATGTATAAGTCATGAAGAAAGCAATAGCAATAAAACTTATCGATCATTATGCTAAGCTAACGGATGGGTCTTGTCCACACATCATTCTCAAATGATATGATCCCATTCATCAAATGACAACACATGTCTATGGTCAGGAAACATAACCATCTTTGATTAATGAGCTAGTCAAGTAGAGGCATACTAGGGACACTTTGTTTTGTCTATGTATTCACACATGTACAAAGTTTCCGGTTAATACAATTCTAGCATGAATAATAAAAATTTATCATGATATAAGGAAATATAAATAACAACTTTATTATTGCCTCTAGGGCATATTTCCTTCAGTCTTCCACTTGCGCTAGAGTTAATAGTCTAGTTCACATCGCCATGTGATTTAACACCAATAGTTCACATATATATGTGATTAACACCCATAGTTCACATCGCCATGTGACCAATAACCAAAGGGTTTACTAGAGTCAATAATCTAGTTCACATAGCTATGTGATTAACACCCAAAGAGTACTGAGGTGTGATCATGTTTTGCTTGTGAGAGAAGTTTAATCAACGGGTCTGCTAAATTCAGAGCCATATGTATTTTGCAAATTTTCTATGTCTACAATTCTCTGCATGGAGCTACTCTAGCTAATTGCTCCCACTTCAATATGTATCTAGATTGAGACTCAAAGTCATCTGGATTGGTGTAAAGCTTACATCGATGTAACTCTTTACGACGAATTCTTTATCACCTCCATAACTGAGAAATACTTTTAGTCCTCTTAGGTCACTAAGGGTAACTTTGACCGCTATACAGTGATCCACTCCTGGATCACTATCGTACCCTCTTCCCAAACTCATAGCACGGCACACAACTGGTCTGGTACATAGCATGTCATACTTTATAGAACCTATGACTGAGGCGTAGGGAATGACTTTCATTCTCTTTCTATCTTATGCCTTGGTCGGGCTTTGAGTCTTACTCAACTTTACACCTTGTAATACGGGAAAGAACTCCTTCTTTGACTTATCCATTTTGAACTCTTTCAAAATCTTGTCAAGGTATGTACTCATTGAAAAATCTTATCAAGCATCTTGATCTATCTCTATAGATCTTGATGCCCAATATGTATGCAGCTTTACCGAGCTCTTTCTTTGAAAATCTCCTTTCAAACTCTCCTTTATGATTTCCAGAAAATTCTACATTATTTTTGATCAACAATATGTCATTCCCATATACTTATCAAAAAGGTTGTAGCGCTCCCACTCACTTTCTTGTAAATACAGGCTTCGCTACAAGTCTGTATAAAACTATATGCTTTGATCAACTCATTAAAAGCGTATATTCCAACTCCGAGATGCTTGCACCAGTCCACAGATGGATCGTTGGAGCTCGCACACTTTATTAGCACCTTTAGCATTGACAAAACCTTCTGGTTGCATCATATACAACTCTCCTCAGAGATATCCATTTAAGGAATGCAATTTTGACATCCATTTACAAGATTTCATAAAATATGGCAATTGCTAATATGATTCAGACAGACTTAAGCATCGCTTCGGTTGAGAAAATCTCATTGTAGTCAACATCTTGAACTTGTCAAAAACCCTTTTGTGACTAGTCGTGCTTTGTAGATAGTAACACTACCATTAGTGTCCGTCTTCATCTTGAATATCCATTTATTTTCTATAGCTTACGATCATCGGGCAAGTCCACCAAAGTCCACACTTTTTTCTCATACATGGATCCCATCTCAGATTTCATGGCCTCAAGCCATTTCGCAGAATCTGGGCTCATCATTGCTTCCTCATAGTTCGTAGGTTCATCATGGTCTAGTAACATGACTTCCAGAATAGGATTACTGTACCACTCTGGTGCGGACCATACTCTGGTTGACCTACACGGTTCGGTAGTAACTTGATCATCATCATTAGCTTCCTCACTAATTGGTGTAGGAATCACTGGAACTGATTTCTTTGATGAACTACTTTCCAATTCGGGAGAAGGTACAATTACCTCATCAAGTTCTACTTTCCTCCCACTCACTTCTTTCGAGAGAAACTCCTTCTCTAGAAAGGATCCATTCTTAGCAACGAATATCTTGCCTTCGGATCTGTGATAGAAGGTGTACCCAATAGTTTCCTTTGGGTATCCTATGAAGACGCATTTCTCCGTTTAGGTTTCGAGCTTATTAGGTTGAAGCTTTTTCACATAAGCATCGTAGCCCCAAACTTTAAGAAACGATAGCTTAGGTTTATTGCTAAACCACAGTTCATACGGTGTCGTCTCAATGGATTTTGATGCTGCTCTTTTTAATGCGAATGCAGCCGTCTTTAATGCATAACCCCAAAATTATAGTGGTAAATCGGTAAGAGACATCATAGATCGCACCATATCTAATAAAGTGCGGTTACGACGTTCGGACACACCATTACGCTATGGTGTTCCAAGTGGTGTGAGCTGTGAAACTATTCCACATTGTTCTAAATGAAGGCCAAGCTCGTAACTCAAATATTCTCCTCCATGATCAGATCATAGAAACTTTATTTTCTTGTTACGATGATTCTCCACTTCACTCTTAAATTCTTTGAACTTTTCAAATGTTTCAGACTTGTGTTTCATTAAGTAGATATACCCATATCTGCTCAAATCATTTGTGAAGGTCAGAAAATAACGATACCCGCCACGAGCATCAACACTCACTGGACCGCACACATTGGTATGCATTATTTCCAGTAAGTCAGTAGCTCGTTCCATTGTTCCGGAGAACGAAGTTTTAGTCATCTTGCCCATAAGGCACGGTTCGCAAGTATCAAATGATTCATAATCAAGTGATTCCAAAAGTCCATCTTTATGGAGTTTCTTCATGCGCTATACAATGATATGACCTAAACAGCTGTGCCACAAATAAGTTGCACTATCATTATCAACTTTGCATCTTTTGGCATCAATATTATGAATATGTGTATCACTATGATCAAGATTCAATAAAACCATTAACATTGGGTGTATGACCATAGAAGGTTTTACTCTTATAAATAGAATAACAATTATTCTCTGTCTTAAATGAATAACTGTATTGCAATAAAAATGATCCAATCATATTCATGCTTAATGCAAACACCAAATAACATTTATTTACATTCAACACTAATCCCAAAAGTATAGGGAGTATGTGATGATGATCATATCAATCTTGGAACCACTTCCAACCAGGGCCGACCCTGGGGGGGGGGGCAGGGGTCGGCCGCCCCGGGCCACCAAACTCTAGGGACCCTCGCTATAGGCATGAGGCCCAAGGCCTGCTGCTACGATAATAAAGTAAGTGTTTATGATACTATTTGTTCTTTGAATCAACATTAAGATGTTTTGTAGAAATTATTTTAGTGTGTTGAATATTATGTTGTAAACTGATGTGTATTGTATGTCATAAATTGGTGTGTATTATAATACTACATACATATGTTTTTAGAGCGCGAGGTTACTACATACATACATATACCGGGTGGGAGGTCCTCTTAGCAATCTCAACCTTCGATATTGATATATGCAAACAGATATATGAGGGCCTCCATATTAGTTTTCTTCCCGGGCCCCGAAATCTCAGGACCGGCCCTGCTTCCAACACACATCATCACTTTACCCTCAACTAGTCTCTATTTATTCTGCAACTCCTGTTTCGAGTTACTAATCTTGCAACCGAACAGGTATCAAATACCCAGAGGCTACTACGAGCACTAGTAAGGTACACATGAATAACATGTATATCACATATACCTTTGTTCACTTCTCCATCTTATCCGCCAAATATTTGGGGTAGTTCCGCTTCCAGTGACCATTTGCTTTCCAGTAGAAGCACTCAGTTTCAGGCTTAGGTCCAGTTTTGGGCTTCTTCACGGGAGTGACAACTTGCTTGCCATTCTTCTTGAAGTTACTTTTCTTTCCCTTTGCCCTTTTCTTGAAACTAGTGATCTTGTTTAATCATTAACACTTGATGTTTTTTTCTTGATTTCTACCTTCATTGATCTCAGCATCACGAAGAGCTTGGGAATCGCTTTTGTCATCCCTCGCATATTATAGTTCATCACGAAGTTCTAGTAACTTGGTGATGGTGACTAGAGAACTATGTCAATCACTATCTTATCTGGAATATTAACTCCCACTTGATCCAAGCGATTGTAGTACCTAGACATTCTGAGCACATGCTCACTAGCTGAGCTATTCTCCTCCATCTTTTTAGGCGAAGTACTTGTTATAGGTTTTATACCTTTCGACACAGGCATGAGTCTGAAATACCAATTTCAGCTCTTGGAACATCTCATATGCTCCGTGGCCTTTCAAAACATTTTTGAAGTCCCGGTTCTAAGCCGTAAAGCATGGTGCACTAAACTATTAAGTAGTCATCATATTGAGCTAACCGAACGTTCATAACGTCTACATCTGCTCCTGCAATAGGTCTGTCACGTAGCGGTGCATCAAGGACATAATTCTTCTGTGCAGCAATGAGGATAAACCTCAGATCATGGACCAAGTCCGCATCATTACTACTATCATCTTTAAACTTAGTTTTCTCTAGGAACATATAAAAAAATAGGGAAGCTACAACGCGAGCTATTGATCTACAACATAACTTGCAAATAGTATCAGGACAAAGTTCATGATAAATTAAAGTTCAATTAATCATATTACTAAAGAACTCCCACTTAGATAGACATCCCTCTAGTCATCAAAATGATCATGTGATCCATATCAACGAAACCATGTCCGATTATCACGTGAGATTGAGTAGTTTTCAATGGTGAACATCTTTATGTTGATCATATCTACTATATGATTCACGTTCAACCTTTCAGTCTTAGTGTTCCGAGGCCATATCCGCATATGCTAGGCTCGTCAAGTTTAACCCGAGTATTCTGCACATGCAAAACTAGCTTGCACTCGTTGTATGTGAACATAGAGCTTATCACACCTGATCATCACGTGGTGTCTCGACATGACGAGCTGTAGCAGCGGTGCATACTCAGGGAGAACACTTATACCTTGAAATTTAGTGAGGGATCATCTTATAATGCTACTGTTGTACTAAGCAAAATAAGATGCATAAAAGATAAACATCACATGCAATCAAAATATGTGACATGATATGGCCATCATCATCTTGTGCCTTTGATCTCCATCTCCAAAGCACCGTCATGATCTCCATTATCACCGGCTTGACACCTTGATCTCCATCGTAGCATCGTTGTCGTCTCGCCAACTATTGCTTCTACGACTATCACTACCATTTAGTGATAAAGTAAATCAATTACATGGCGATTGCATTTCATACAATAAAGTCTCTTTACTCGTTCTGTAATGCTTAATCCCATAACTAACTCATTAGTCACATTGCTTGCAAGACTTACAGTGATGAGCATTACCGAGAGGGCCCAGAGATACCTCTCTGATACACTGAGTGACAAATCCTATCGTTGATCTATGCCAACCCAACAAACACCTTCAGAGACACATGTAGAGCATCTTTATAATCACCCAGTTACATTGTGACGTTTGATAGCACACAAGGTGTTCCTCCGGTATTCGGGAGTTGCATAATCTCATAGTTAGAGGAACATGTATAAGTCATGAAGAAAGCAATAGCAATAAAACTTATCAATCATTATGCTAAGATAACGGATGGGTCTTGTCCATCACATCATTATCTAATGATGTGATCCCGTTCATCAAATGACAACACATGTCTATGGTTAGGAAACATAACCATCTTTGATTAACGAGCTAGTCAAGTAGAGGCATACTAGGGACACTTTGTTTTGTCTATGTATTCACACATGTACTAAGTTTCCGGTTAATAAAATTCTAGGATGAATAATAAACATTTATCATGATATAAGGAAATATAAATAACAACTTTATTATTGCCTCTAGGGCATATTTCCTTCAGCCTTGTCATGATGTCTCAAGAAAATACTAAATTTTGTGACTTTTCCAATACTAATAATAATGATTTTATTAGTACTCTGATTGATCCCACCACTAGTGCGGAATCTTATGAAATTAATGCCGATTTGTTGAATCTTGTTATGAAAGATCAATTTTCCGGCATTCCTAGTGAAGATGCGACATCCCATCTAAATACTTTCGTTGAGTTGTGTGGTATGCAAAAGGAAAAAGATGTGGGTAATGATATTGTTAAATTCAAGCTATTTCCATTCTCACTACAAGATCATGCTAAAACTTGGTTTTCATTTTTGCCCCAAAATAGTATTGATTCGTGGAACAAGTGTAAAGATACTTTTATTTCCATGTATTTTCCTCCCGCTAAGATCATCTCCCTTAGGAAAGATATAATGAATTTTAAGCAACTTGATCATGAACATGTTGCACAATCTTGGGAGAGGATGAAATTGATGAGAAGAAATTGCCTTACTCATGGTTGAAGTTTATGGGTGATCATACAAATTTTTTATGTCGGATTGAATTTTGCATCTAGAAATCTTTTAGATTCCACCGCGGGATTTAAGTTTATAGAAATTACATTAGGAGAAGCTACTAAACTCCTAGATAATATTGTGGCAAAGTACTCTCAATGGCATACCGAAAGATCTTCCACTAGTAAAAAAGTGCATGCAGTTGAAGAAATTAATACTTTGAGTGGGAAGATGGACGAACTTTGAAATTGTTTGCTGGTAAGAGTGCTCTTACTGATCCTAATGATATGCCTTTGTCCACTTTGATTGAGAATAATAATGAATCTATGGATGTGAATTTTGTTGCTAGTAACAATTTTGGTAATAACGCTTATAGAGGCAATTTCAACCCTAGGTCATTTCCTAGTAATTCCTCTAATAATTATGGAAATTCCTACAACAATTCTTATGAAAATTATAATAAAATTAGATCTAAATAGAAAAAGGTGTCCAAAAAGTTTGAGGTCAATCAGAAAGATATAAATGACACTTCCTTCACAAAGTGCCATTTAGGGCAGAATTGGAAAAGGATTATTGGGGAATTATTTTTGAACATGGCAATGAAGGATTTTGCCATGAAAGATATGTCCCAAAGGATTTATGATAATTATTTGGGAATCTTTTGGAAGAAAGAAAGGTAGGTTGCTTCACAACCTAGGGCAAAAAGAATTATTCTCAAGAAAAAGAATATTGGGATTGGTCCAAGATGGGAGATGACATGATCTTGAGATGGTTTTGAGGATGACAAGCCACTTGGGAGCCCGAGAAGATATGATGTTCCCACGTTTCAGGACCATAGAGCCACGGAAAAGCAATTAAAATCAAAAATCTAAAGAAAAAGAAATGGCCAAAAATCAGGGTGTGACAAACCTTCCCTCCTTAAAGAAATCTCGTCCTTAAGATTTGGTTGCTGAGGGAACAAGCATGAATATTTTGAATTAAGGAAACCGTTTCCAACTCGAGATCCTTTTCTTTTTATGATGTTCCCACTGAAATTCGTATGATTGACTGTCTTGCTCTGGGGTGGTTTGCTTCACCATATCTGATATGCTGACAGATCTTACCTCACATGTTCATGCTTACATTGGCTCCAATTTCTTTCATATTTGTTGACTTAGTTGGGGTGTGATAGATTATCATGCCCGCAATACGTGCCCTTCTCACAAGTCTGAGAGTGATTTCCAATGGATATGGCCCTATTATATCCAGCACTACAATATTCCATGGAATAAATTTTCTTGGTGGACACTAGATCTTTTACTCCTTGCATTGAGTTGCTTAAATAGTTGCATGTCCACCGGGTTCAAATTAGTGCTGTGAATCATAACCGTTCTCCGGTCGGAATCTGACTCTTGCCAGGATTCTCGAATCATCTTGGCTAGCTCCACTGTTTTGAGTATCCACTCCATACCAAAGACTTAACTGTCGTTTGTCATGACCAACATAAAGGAGTAGACTTTATATTCATAGTATCCATGGTCTTGGATGACGGTGGTTCTGATCGAAGAATCTTGTTCACGACAGTCTATCATTTAGTTGATTCCCATATGCAAGGGCACATGCTTCGAGACTATTGTCCATCATTCTGACTACTCATTCTATTGGTATATCCACGTGGATAGTGGGCCATGTGATAGTTTAACACGGTTACTGGAGTCACTCTATTGAACTGACCTTTCGTCTGACATGATAGACATGGATAATCGATACTACCAATTCTAGGCATATACAACTGGACAAACTGGTTGCCTAGATATGAGGTCCTAACCAAAACAGACCAGGTAGGTGTATCTTCAAGGTGATCGATACTGAATCAGACTGTCCTGGGTATCTGTACCATGCTAGTCATGCAACCATTGTCATACCTGTATTGCCTATCTTGCCCCTTCATTATTGTTTTATTTGTTTGGATCCTTTATTTGAAAGAGCTTTGCCATATATACTCTTGATTCTTCGTGTGACCACAGGTGCTGTCAGGAGCAATATTCCAGCAGTCGTAACTTATCCTTGTTCATGTATCGTGTGATAGGAACTATACCAGGTTCACACGCACTTGCATATAGCTCCTTGTTGTGGTTAATCATACAAGGGGGTGACAAGGGTTAACGATTTTACCTTGTCGGGTGTGAGGAAACGGGCCTTGGTACGCATTGCCAAAAAATGTTGCCTCATGTTGTCTCTCTTCAACTTTGTCGGTTCTTGCATAACCCACTGAGGTGTATAAGTAGCTTTCTTTTGTATGCATAACTAGTGTGGTTGTCGGATTCTTACCTTGACTTCCTCATGATAACGGTGACTTGCAAGAACTTTGCGGTTGACCCTTGTGCTGCACTGCATATGCTGCCAACTCATGGTGTAATATCTTGCCCTAGCGCCATACCGCTGGAATTTGGACAACTTGTGTTGGAAGCCATCGAGAGTATCATGCGGAGAACGACTGAATAACTTATGCTCGAAGCTTTCATCAGGCAGCTTGCCGAAGAAGGCTGGGTATCGTACTTCAGAAGCTTCCCCCTTAAAGACTTGCTGGGGGAAAACTCGGTACCTTATACTGGAAGATTTTGTGGTAGCTTACTAAAGAAGCCTGAGTATCTTGCACTGGAAGTCATCCACATATCATACTGAGGAAGGCTAAGGAATCTTGCATTTGAAGCTTTTCTGGTAGATTGCGGAAAAAGATTGGGTTGCATACACCAGAAGCTTCTCTTTGTGATATACCTTTTTAATATTCCTACTATCGGTCACCGGCATGAAAAAGGTTCTTTGCCTATCCTTCTTGCTGAGCACTGGATTCATAGTACATTTTGGCTGGTTTCCAATATATAGCATGGGTCAAATCTTACTCATAGCAGAATCAACCTTGCATATGAACCATACCTTTGACGAAATATACTATTGCACTTGCACAAAATTTGTCTTTCGGTTGATGCCATCATTACTCATGTGAAGAGT
Organism: Triticum dicoccoides; assembly: GCF_002162155.2. Classification (NCBI taxonomy): domain Eukaryota; kingdom Viridiplantae; phylum Streptophyta; class Magnoliopsida; order Poales; family Poaceae; genus Triticum; species Triticum dicoccoides. Next base: position 208,996,182 of record NC_041383.1, read on the forward strand.
GCACAGTGACGTAGACTTGGTGCTGATAATCAAGCCAGGATATCATTTGTATTCAGACCGGTTATTCCCAATACAATGCAGTCGGTTGAGAATTCCATAGTGCTTAACTGATCTTTGAAATATTTGAACTCCTTTCTAATTCTTCGGGTCCAATGTCAGTTTATGAGCAACTTTAATAAGGGGAAAATAAGGTAACACCGAGGGCTCAAAGAAAGAAACATAAGAAACGAATCAAACAAAAGCACACAAGGCATACAAACAATATCATATTCAAGCAACATCACATATTACTACTGCTCACAACAATAATATGCATGCATACTTAAGCACACAAATCTCGCAGAAGCTCCGGCATTACGGTCTAACATGTTGTGGTGGTGTGCACAAAAGTGAATCCACGTGTGCAGGGAGTTGGTGTAAACAAAGCTACACCAATTGCTGGCTTAACACTGGTTGTATCTTGGACGAACATAGAGGTGTGGACGGACTTGGTGATCATGTGGCACAACACGGAGGTCACATCCACATCATCATCAGGCCGGCGGAAGGGAACCGTTCTCGCCCAAAGAATGGAATGACAGGGCAGGATAGTGGTAGAAAATGGGCTTGCTGGCATTGCCCTTTTCTGATAACAGAGATCACTAAGGGTTGCCAAGGGCGGCGAGTCGGAGGGCACGATTTGGGATATAAACATGTATATCACTGAAATAATAGGGCTGGCTGTCGAAAAGATATCGGCGCGATACCTGAGCATAAATCCTACAGGTGTTCGGCACCACTGGGTGCCTCGGCATCACTTTGCTGGGACATGGATGACGCCAAACACCGAAGAGCAGGTATGTAGACTAGGGGTGCAGGTAGTGGATCAGAACCGATACCACCTACACTCACAAGATCAATCATTAGCGACGAGACAATAAGTCTATATGCATGCCATGCAACAAACAAATGCAGCAAACCGACAAGACTCTATACTACCACTTTCTAACGCTCGCGCGTACTAGAGCGTCCTACAGCCATACCTGCTCTGATACCAACCATTGTGGCACCCAGGCTCCGAGAGACCGGAACACCCCATATGCCAACCCAGAAATCAAGTCTTCTGGAATACGACACTACTTGGCATAGAACAAATAAGCTCTTATTACAAATGATATGGATACAATGGTTCCGATATCACAACAAATTACATCGGCATGGCGACAATACGCCTACTCAGGTTGCTCTATGCTAGCAGTAGAACAACTCGTAACAGTGGAATATCTTCTAGCAGCGGAACAACGACGACACCGATGGACTCTGGCTGGAACGCTTATCCTAGCTTGCAAACTCGGGATCCTCGGTAATCAAGCAAACATGATATGACCTGCAAACTGGCATGACACGCCAGGTGAGTACTTTGAATGTACTCGCAAGCTCACAACGACTAAAAGCAATCAAGACAAACAATAGCATGGCATTTATAGGTTAAACAGGGATGAGCATGATACAACTAGAACAACATGGCATGTACATGGTGAACAGGATACCGCTAGAACAATATTAGATGAGCATGGCATGAACATGTTACTCTAGACATGAACAATCATGATACTACCATGGAACATGTTTAAAATAACATGGACCAACTTACTTTATTCGGGGGTTACCTCGTAACCACCATAGATATGCCACACTTACTTACCATCATGGTCACGGGGTCATTTCAATCATTATCAAGAGTACCATTGTGATCCTCACAAGTTCATCTCATCATCATCAAGAAGGGAAAATTTTGTTTTTGCCACTCTAGATTTTGCCATCCTTATGCCACTCTAGATTTTGACATTTCACTTTTGCCCCTTTAATTTTTGACAATTATCACAATTGCCATTCTAGTGGCAAAAGCAAAATTTTCAGAGTGGCAATTGTGATACATTTCAAAAGCTAAAAGTGGAAAAAATGAAATAAAATTATTTTGCTTTTGCAACAGAATGGCAATTGTGATAATTGTCAAAAGCTAAGCATGGCAAAAGGGAAATGTCAAAATCTAGAGTGGCATAAGGAAAATTGGCAAAATCTAGAGTGGCAAAAACAAAATTTTCCCCAAGAAGAATACCATCATGATCCTCACATGTTCATCTCATCATTACCAAGAATACTATGTTGAACCTCTCGTGACCACATAAAGATCAACCAACTTCTTTCCTCATCGAACCGAGGTTGTTTATTAGTCAGGATTTTATTACTGTTGACCAATAGTGTGACCTACTGTAGAATTTAGGGATCCACAAACCCTTGAGAGGTTCGAACACTCGGGTGCATGCGGAGATCTCAACCTACCCAGCCTGCCTACTCGCGATCCTCCTAAGCCTAACATGTCGGGCTCAAAGAGACACAAAGATACAACAGTTTATACTGGTTCGGGCCACCGTTGTGGTGTAATACCCTAATCCAGTGTGGTGCAGTGGATTCCCTTGTAGACTGCGGTTGAACTAGTACAATGATGAACTCGCCTCGGGAGGTGAGGTGTTCTTGAGCTCAAGAGAGCTGGTGTGGTGGAATGGCTAGGGTCTGAATAAGATGCCCTTCTATGGTGGTGGCTAGTCCTATTTATAGTGGCCTTGGTCCTCCTCCCAAATATGAGTGGGAAGGGACCCCACAATGGCCGATTTTGGAAGGGGACAAGTAGTACAGTCTATCCTGACAAACGTAGTCTTCGCCTGCGAAAAGCCTCTTGAAAGTGCAACTATCCCTAGGTGGTTTTGGTAATTCATAACAACATATAGCTCATTGAGCTAATGCTATTCCAAGACTATTATTTCAAGAAAGCTCAATGAATGGCATGGCTTGGATGATGAAAGTGGATCCCTCAAAATACTAAGGACAAAGGATTGGCTCAAGCTCAAAAGCTCAAGACTCTTCATTTTACATTTTAGTGATCTAAGATCACATTGAGTCTATAGGAAAAGCCAATACTATCAAGAAGGGATGAGGTGTTGCTTAATGAGCCTCTTGCTTCATGTGCTTGGTGATATGCTCCAAAACCCTCAACTACTTTCCCACATCCACAAATGACCTAAACCTAAAGCCAAAATCGGTCACACCGATTCTTTCTATCTGGTGCCACCGATTCCAAAGTCATAGCCACTGCCACAAACCCTAAGCAAATCGGTCTTACCGATAGGGATCTCGGTCTCACCGAGATGGGGTTGCAATGTCTCTGTTTCCCTTTGTAACGTTTCGGTCTAACCGAAGTGAGCGATCGGTCCCACCGAGATTGCAATGTAAACTCTCTGTTTCCCTTTTTTAACATTTCTGTCTCACCGAAAAGAGCAAATCGGTCCCACCGAGTTTACCTGACCAACTCTCTAGAAAGCTTATTACCAAATCGGTCTCACCGAGTTTGTGTAATCGGTCTCACCGAGATTATGTTATGCCCTAACCCTAACCGAATCGGTCTCACCGAGATGCATGTCAGTCCCGCCGAAAATCATTAACGGTCACTAGGTTTACTAAATCGGTCCGACCGAGTTTAACGATTCGGTCCCACCGAGTTTGGTAAATTGTGTGTAACGGTTAGATTTTGTGTGGAGGCTATATATACCCCTCCACCTCCTCTTCATTCGTGGAGAGAGCCATCAGACTAAACCTACACTTCCAACTTACCATTTCTGAGAGAGAACCACCTACTCATGTGTTGAGGCCAAGATATTCCATTCCTACCATATGCATCTTGATCTCTAGCCTTCCCCAAGTTGCTTTCCACTCAAACCCTCTTTCCACCAGATCCAAATCCTATGAGAGAGAGTTGAGTGTTGGGGAGACTATCATTTGAAGTACAAGAGCAAGGAGTTCATCATTAACGCACCATTTGTTACTTCTTGGAGAGTGGTGTCTCCTAGATTGGCTAGGTGTCACTTGGGAGCCTCCAACAAGATTGTGGAGTTGAACCAAGGAGTTTGTAAGGGCAAGGAGATCGCCTACTTCATGAAGATCTACCGCTAGTGAGACAAGTCCTTCGTGGGCGACGGTCATGGTGGGATAGACAAGGTTGCTACTTCGTGGACTCTTCGTGGGCGGAGTCCTCTGTGGACTCGCGCAGCCGTTACCCTTCGTGGGTTGAAGTCTCCATCAACGTGGATGTACGATAGCACCACCTATCGGAACGACGCCAAAAACATCCGTGTCTCCAATTGCGTTTGAATCCTCCAAACCCTTCCCTTTACTTTCTTGCAAGTTGCATGCTTTAATTTCCGCTGCCTATACACTCTTTGCATGCTTGCTTGAATTGTGTGATGATTGCTTGACTTGTCCTAAGATAGCTAAAATCTGCCAAACTCTAAAATTGGGAAAAGGTTAAGTTTTTAATTGGTCAAGTAGTCTAATCACCCCCCCCTCTAGACTTACTTCAAGGTCCTACAAGTGGTATCAGAGCTTTGGTCTCCATTTGCTTTGATTTCCATAGCTTTTGGTGGTCATAGCCTTGGTTTCACAACCTAGGAGAGTATGGTGTCTAGCGAGGGAAATTATCACCGTAGAGGTCCGTACTTTGATGGTACTAATTTTGCTAGTTGGAAGCATAAGATGAAAATGCATATTCTCGGACATAACCCCGCCGTTTGGGCAATTACTTGTATTGGCTTGCAAGGTGAATTCTTTGATGGGAGAGAACCGAACCGTGAAGCAAATGCGGAAGAATTGAAGATGCTGCAATACAACGCTCAAGCTTGTGATATCATCTTCAACGGGTTGTGCCCCGAAGAGTTCAACAAAATCATCCATCTTGAGAATGCAAAGGAAATTTGGGATACTTTGATTGATATGCACGAAGGTACCGAATCCGTCAAGGAATCCAAGTTGGATGTGCTCCAAAGTCAGCTTGACAAGTTCAAAATGAAGGATGGTGAAGGTGTCGCTGAAATGTACTCTAGGCTTGCACTTATCACAAATGAGATTGCCGGCTTAGGGAGTGAAGAGATGACTGACAGATTCATCATCAAGAAGATCCTAAGAGCATTGGATGGAAAGTATGATACCGTGTGCACATTGATCCAAATGATGCCAAACTACAAAAATCTCAAGCCAACGGAAGTCATTGGAAGGATTGTTGCTCATGAGATGTCACTCAAGGATAAGGAGGAACTTCACAACAAGTCAATTGGTGCTTACAAAGCCTCAAGTGAAGGCCCCACATCATCAAGTGAGAAACAAACCTTCAATGAAGAATTGAGCTTAATGGTGAAGAACTTCAACAAATTCTACAAGAGTAGAAGCAAAGAAAGAAGCTCCAAGTCAAGGTCTTATCATGACAAGAGATCTTCTAGTCGAGAGCGCAATTGCTACAATTGTGGGAAGCTTGGACACTACTCCAATGAGTGTACGACACCCTACAAAAGAAGAGAAGATTCTCCAAGAAGAAGAAGCAAAAAGGAAGAATCACCACCAAGAGGGAGGAGGAGTAGAGATGATCGTTATGAACGAAGACCCTCACGGAGAAGCAAGGATTCGGAAAGGAAGGACAAGTCATCAAGGAGCTACACAAAACTAAGACATCAAGCTCATGTTGGTGAATGGATTTCTGGCTCCGACTCTAACAATCACTCCGAGAGAAGCTATCACTCCGACTCCGAACATACTCAAGATGAAGGTGTTGCCGGTCTAGCACTTGTGTCAACCAACTCCTACGCCATATTTGATTCACCAAATGAAGGAATTGGAAGATGCTTCATGGCCAAAGGTCCAAAGGTAACACATCCTGAGTATGTTGATTTCAATAGTGATGAAGATGACTTGCTTGTGGATGATGATTTACTTGTTGACAACTCTAGTGATGAATACTATGATGAAACGTCAATTAATCATGCTAATCAAACGAATGACAATGATAAGGAGAAAATTGAGCTTCTAACTAAAGAACTAAACACTCTTAAGTTGGCTCATGAAACTATCTTCGAAGATCATCGAGAACTTTTAAGGGATCATGAGAAGTTACGCTTTGAAAAGCTCAATCTTGAGCAAGAGCATGAGTTCTTAAAGGCAATCAATGATGATCTCCGCAAGAAAAGTTCTTCTTACATTGCCAAGCGTTTACTCTTATCTACTTACATGCCTCAAGTCAAGTCTAGTAACAAGTACAAGAAAGATACTTCCTCTAGTAGTAAAAATAATAATGTTAAATCCAATGTTGTTGCTTCTAGTAGTTCTGTTGATTCCACTAATGATTCTCTTAGCCAAGTTACACTTGAGCAAGAAAATAGTTTATTGAAGGGAATTATATAGAAAGGTGTTTACAAGAGCCTTGCCGGGAGTAAGCAATTCGAGGAAATTGTACGCAAGCAAGGAAGGCACCGGAAGAATCAAGGTGTTGGTTTTGAACGAAAGTTCAACGCCAATGGAGTTGAGTGGGAAGAAGATCAATACCCCAAGACAAAGTTTGTTCCTCAACAAGAGAAGTATGATCCTACTTCCTTCAAGGGGACACAAGCTCAAGATGATCTTCCACCACAAGACCACAAGAACAAAGGCAAGGACAAGCTTCAAGAAGAGATTGATGCATTTGAAGAAGCACCTAAAGCCTCGTTCAAGTGGATTCCCAAGACTATGTCAAGTTCTACTTCATCAAGTACAACTACAACTCCAAGGATTCCCATCAAGATGATGTGGATCCCGAAGAAGAAGAACTAGAGAGCTCTTGAGGGTGACTCCGCCAACATTCTTCACTCATATCATTTTGGCAAGAACAAGTGCAATCAACTTTCACATCTTGCACTAGTTCAAGGAGTCACAAACCCTATTGTTGGTAAGGCAAGGGACAAGGTGACCTAATGTTTTCATGGACATCATCTTGTGTGTGCATCACTCTATGTCTATGGATATTCTTGTTTGTTCCTTGTGGGACTAACCCATGTAGGCAAGTTGAAAGTGCAACTCACTCCAAAGGATTGCTCCAAATGATCTACATCAACATTGAGCATCTACATCTTCCACACCTACATGAAGTCATCATCGACAAAACCCAAGGTTAGCTCATCCCTCTAAAGGGGGATCTCACATCTAGGGGGAGCTTAACTCTAAGAATTGAGTCAAAGCAACTCTAATGGTGTGAACACATTAATGTATTATGTAAAAGTGGTAACCCCACTTGAGCTTAAATGATGAGTATGACCTATGATCAAATGTTCTCATTTGACTCCTAAGTCAATATACTCATATATAGATGACCTAGCCATCGCCAATTGTTTGATAGATGCTAGAATTGGTTGTGCATGCTTTGCCACATATTTCAATTGCCATTTTATTGTGTGAGCATGTTGGTGCATATTTTACTCATTCAAGGACATCCACTTGTTGTTTTGATTGTTTGGTTCTTTCTTCTTCTGGCCAAGTGGATGGACAAGAATGCCTAAGAACCCTCTCTAGCTATCTATGCTTTTCTCGTCTCAAACTCTATTCATGCTACATCACAAAATCTGATCAAGTCAGATTCGATCCACTCTGTGTGAGGAGCACTCGGAGTCCCCGATTCGTCATAGACTTAAACTTACCAAACCTCTTTGAGATTCTCGGTCTGACCGATTCCTCCATTTCGGTCCTACCGAGATCATTAAGTTGATCTGAGTTTTCCATCTCGGTGCAACCGATTTGAACTTTTCGATCACACCGAGTTGTTGTAACTGAACACAGTTATGCATCTCGGTGCCACCGAGTTGTTCCACTCGGTCACACCGACATGGTCGGGCTATATATAGACACGAGCAAAATTTTGGAAATTTCTCTGAAACCCTTCGCCCGCGCAAAAGCTCGCTTTGCCATCATGGTCTCCGGATCATCTCCTTGTCGCCAGCAGCCTCCTGTCGCTGGTCTCCGCCGCCGTCAACGGATTTCGCCCCGCTGTTGCCGCCGTAGCAAGTCCACCACCAAGTTAGGGTATGGACTCGATCTTTGTGCTATCCATGTATGATTCCTGGCACATTGTTTTCATATTGATTCTTGCCACGATTGAAACTCTTCTATCCAGCCAAAGTAGTTCATAGATTAGATGTGATTCAAATTTTTAGGGTTAGGTTTCCGCCGAAACCATCTCGGACCCACTGAGTTGAAAAACTCGGTCTCACCGATTTGGCTTATGCCATTGCACTAGTGACTCTCGGTCTGATCGAGAATTACTAATCGGTGCAACCAATTTGAGGATTCTGTGAAACCCTAGCAGTCTCGGTACCACCAAACTGAAACTCGGTCCAACCGAGATCATCAGTTTAGGTTCCAAAACTGCTTCAGTATCATCGAGTTTGAAAATCGGTGGATCTGAAATGCTTTCTGTGTAAAACTAAGACTGAACTTTTGAGTCATTCTTTTGCAAAAACCTCTGCATTTTGTGATGCTCGTCTTTTCTATCTCATCTATAACTCTTCACAGGGTCAGCAGTCAGCTTTTGCAGTATGTCTGATCAGAGTGACAGCCAGAACAGGTCAGAAGAGCAGATGGACTTGAGTGAGGGCACTAGTCCCTCAACTTCAGATGAAGGGAGCAGAAGTACTCCTAGCAATTTGCCTAAGGGTGCAACTAGGCAAAGGAGAAAGAGAACCTCAGACTCAGAAGATGAGGACTACAAAGCTGAGGAAGATGAGGCTACTTCCAAGAAAGTGGTGCTCAAGAAGGAATATGGCTCAATAAAGGATATAAAGCCAGGCATGAAGATTAAAAGGCCTGCAAGAAGGCAACCTATGCCCAAGGCCAGAACATCAACTCAACTGCCTGTAAATCCTGATCCCAAAGAGCCAGCTGAAGAAAGCAAGAAGAGGAAGGAAAGGGTCAAGAAGACCATGGCCAGAGTTGTTGGGCAACCTTCCATGATGGAAGAGGAAGAGCTTGCTGCACCAGCACCAAAGGCACCAAAGCTTATGGGTGATGCTATTAAATCTGGGGCCGCAACATCTAAGCCCAAGGAAGCACCCAAAGCTGCCCCCAAGGCCAAGTCTGCACCAAAGAGGAATACCAGGAGTATTCCAGCTGCTGAGAAGAACAAGGCCCCAGTGCCTGAGGTTGCTGAGGAGGAAGATGAAGAAGGACAGGTTCTAAGGAAGCTCAAGCCCAAGATACCAGACCACAATGATGCCCATCCTGTGGCTGAGGACATGAGAATCAGGAAGGATTCAGGGCTGAGACTGTGGAGAATGGCAGATCCATATGCCACAAGGAGAAGAACTGTTGTTGATTACAGGTTCCACACAAAGGAACAACATGACTTCTATGAAACAATTCTCTTGGACAAGAAGCCCATAGTCTGTGACATGAGGTGGGTTGACTGGAAATTCATCAAGGAAAATGAACAGCACTATCCTGGAGTGCAAGACAGCTTTGTTGCTTGTGGAGTTGCAGATTTTGTTGGGCAAAAGCTCACAAATTGGAATGATGAACTTATCATGCAATTCTACTCCATAGCACATTTTTACCTAGATGGAAGAATTGTTTGGATGTCTGAAGGTACAAGGTACCAATCCACTGTAGAAGAATGGGCAAAACTGATAAATGCCCCAAAGGAAAATGATGATGATCTGGATATATATGCCAAGAAGAAAATGGGACACAATACCATGACACACATGTACAAGGAGATCCCATACAAAGCCCTAGAGACTTTCACTTTTGGATCAGTCCATTTTCTGTTGTCAGGGCTGCCTACTATAAATTGGATTCTGAGACACACTCAGTTGCCCAAGTCTGGTGACCATAATATGATCAGAGGGCATGCCATCAACATGTTGCATGTGTTTGATGTGCCACAGAAGTTCAAAGTTATGAGCCTGATCATTGAAACAATCAAGAGGGCTGCAGTAGATCAGAAGAGGAGCTGTGGATATGCACCTCAGATTCAAGAATTGATAAACTCAAAGATGGGCACAGGAAAATATCAGTTGGATAAGGAACACTTTCCACTTTATCCAGACTTTGAGGACAATGAGGTTGTCATGAATGAAGATGATCCACAATCAGTTCAAGCTCAGGAGAAGAAGGAGAAGGCAAAGAGGGAGAAGGCTGCCAAGATGCCAACTCAAGAGGAGGCATCTGAATATTTCTTGAAAACCAAACAGGAGCAGCTTGGTTACTTGATAGCATCATCTCTGAGGATTGAGAAGGGGTTGGCCACCCTAACTCAAAACCAGGAGAGCCTGGAAAGAATCATGGAACAAAAATTCTATGATCTAGATGTCAAGGTAACTGAGATTCAGTCAGTTGTGGAGCAGCTGCAGGATGACATGCAGTAGAGGAAGGGCAAGACTACCACCAATGTGTTTGCCAGAGTGCCCAGAGCCTAGAGGTTAGTTGCAATGCTAGTGACAGACACTAGAGCAACAACTTCAGCACCAGCCACTGCCCCTTCAGCTCCAGTGCAACCAGCTTCAGCATCAACTCCAGCACCCTCTACATCAACTGAAGCCTTCGTCCTTGGAGTTATCAGGACACCACCACCAGAAGAGCAAGCCTGAGAGTCGATCTAGCACTATGCATTTTCTATGAACTTTTTGGTAACTTGTTGCCAAAGGGGGAGAAAAATGTATAGATCATAGGCTTCGAGAGAGAGAGTGTGTTGCTTTTGTTCTCTCTTGCTTTATTTGGTGGTTTTTTAATCTTCGTTTCTTTTTGGTTGAGATACTATGCTTGTGAGACATTGATGATCATGTGTTTGATCATAACTACACTTATGCATGCTTGATATTATCCTATCTATCTTATGTGATCACTTACTATGCTTGGTGATGAGTGCATGTATTCACCGGTTATTATTTTGAGCGCTCCACCAAGATGTATGTGACATGGAAGAGTAACCCATGAGCCTAATTCATTGTGCATTTGCAGTCCAAAGCAAATCTAAAACTATGCACAAATTTAGGGGCAGCTCTTGCTTATCACATACTTCTCAAAGCGACGATGTTATTTAAATTTTATTATCATTTGTCGAAGCTTTGATCTATATGTTGTCATCAATTACCAAAAAGGGGGAGATTGGAAGTGCAACTATCCCTAGATGGTTTTGGTAATTCATAACAACATATAGCTCATTGATCTAATGCTATTCCAAGACTATTATTTCAGGAAAGCTCAATGAATGGCATGGCATGGATGATGAAAGTGGATCCCTCAAAATACTAAGGACAAAGGATTGGCTCAAGCTCAAAAGCTCAAGACTCTTCATTTTACATTTTAGTGATCCAAGATCATATTGAGTCTATAGGAAAAACCAATACTATCAAGAAGGGATGAGGTGTTGCTTAATGAGCCTCTTGCTTCATGTGCTTGGTGATATGCTCCAAAACCCTCAACTACTTTCCCACATCCACAAATGACCTAAACCTAAAGCCAAAATCGGTCACACCGATTCTTTCTATCCGGTGCCACCGATTCCAAAGTCATAGCCACTGCCACAAACCCTAAGCAAATCGGTCTTACCGATAGGGATCTCGGTCTCACCGAGATGGGGTTGCAATCTCTCTATTTCCCTTCGTAACGTTTCGGTCTAACCGAAGTGAGCGATCGGTCCAATCGAGATTGCAATGTAAACTCTCTGTTTCCCTTTTGTAACATTTCGGTCTCACCGAAAAGAGCAAATCGGTCCCACTGAGTTTACCTGACCAACTCTCTGGAAAGCTTATTACCAAATCGGTCTCACCGAGTTTGTGTAATCGGTCTCACCGAGATTACGTTATACCCTAACCCTAACCGAATCGGTCTCACCGAGATGCATGTCAGTCCCACCGAAAATCACTAACGGTCACTAGGTTTACTAAATCGGTCCAACCGAGTTTAACGATTCGGTCCCACTGAGTTTGGTAAATTGTGTGTAATGGTTAGATTTTGTGTGGAGGCTATATATACCCCTCCACCTCCTCTTCATTCATGGAGAGAGCCATCAGACTAAACCTACACTTCCAACTTACCATTTCTGAGAGAGAACCACCTACTCATGTGTTGAGGCCAAGATATTCCATTCCTACCATATGAATCTTGATCTCTAGCCTTCCCAAAGTTGCTTTCCATTCAAACCCTCTTTCCACCAGATCCAAATCCTATGAGAGAGAGTTGAGTGTTGGGGAGACTATCATTTGAAGCACAAGAGCAAGGAGTTCATCATCAACGCACCATTTGTTACTTCTTGGAGAGTGGTGTCTCCTAGATTGGCTAGGTGTCACTTGGGAGCCTCCGACAAGATTGTGGAGTTGAACCAAGGAGTTTGTAAGGGCAAGGAGATCGCCTACTTCGTGAAGATCTACCACTAGTGAGGCAAGTCCTTCGTTGGCGACGGCCATGGTGGGATAGACAAGGTTGCTACTTCATGGACCCTTTGTGGGTGGAGCCCTCCATGGACTCGCACAGCCATTACCCTTCGTGGGTTGAAGTCTCCATCAACGTGGATGTATGATAGCACCACCTATCAGAACCACGCCAAAAACATCCGTGTCTCCAATTGCGTTTGAATCCTCCAAACCCTTCCCTTTACTTTCTTGCAAGTTGCATGCTTTAATTTCCGCTGCCTATACACTCTTTGCATGCTTGCTTGAATTGTGTGATGATTGCTTGACTTGTCCTAAGATAGCTAAAATCTGCCAAACTCTAAAATTGGGAAAAGGTTAAGTTTTTAATTGGTCAAGTAGTCTAATCACCCCCTCTAGACTTACTTCAAGGTCCTACAGCTCTGGTCGTGACGCTATGGTGGGCTCGTTGATGACCTCCATCCTGCCGTCCTGGCGGTCTTGGTCTCGTTGCACCATAATGGAAACCTTTGGCTGATCCTCGGGACTCCGTGCCTGTGGCTTGCCTCCTTTGCGAAGAGGAAACCTGCACTCTGCGCCCGCCTGGCGCTCGCCTGGCCTTGGTCGTCATGGCTCACGTTAGCTGAGCCTCATGACGTAACTGCATAGAACTCTCTGCCCCTCAAGGGCCAGTCCTAAGGAGTTCGATTCCTTCGAAGGTCTTGGCGTCGTTCGCCTCGCGAGGATTGGCCCCTCGCGAGGGTCTTGTGTTGTTGATGCTGAAGCTGGGCCATACCAGGCCGTCGATGGAGCCACGTGGTGGGACGTAGGCAGGCAGGGCTGGATACCCCCGAATCCAGGACGCCGACAGTAGCCCCCGGGCCCAAGGCGCGCTCGGACTTGGCTTCCAGGCGAAGCCAAAGGTCAAGTGCGGAGCGCCACGGCCCTAACAGCTTGCGGCCTTGAAGACACATGGCGGTTGATGGGACGTGGGCATCTCCACTTTCCCGCACCGCCTTGATATCTGGTAGGCCCAGCAGCTGCCCGTTGCCAGTGCAGCTCGCCCTTCGCACAGTACCGTGCTCGGCTCTTGTTTCCTCCTTCCCAATCTTGCCGCCGCGTCTGTAGATCCAGCATCGCCGCCTCGCCCCTTCTTGGTATTTGTCATGGCCCCCAAGCCGAGGAAGAAGAAGGGGAAGCCGCTCGCCCCGACCGGTCCTCCACCGGCCCTGGAGCCAGCCCTTGAGCAGTCGACGCTGACCAACGAGGAGGGGCTGGACAAGGTTCGCCATGCGCTCGCTGCCGACTCCAATGAGGGGAGGGTGACAGTTGTCCGCCCTGCATCTTGGCAAACCAGAGAGATGAGCACCACCGAGATCCCCATCTATCTCCACGCTCTTCTTGCTGGGTTGATTCCTCCTTTCTCCCCCTTCTTCAACGTTGTGATATAGCACTACCAGATCCATCTGCTACATCTGGATCCCCGCTCTGTCATCCTTCTCGCTGTTTTCACCTTCCTCTGCGAGGCCATGGTAGGCTTTACTCCCTCCGTGGCCTTGTTTCTCCATTTCTTCTTGCTTCGGTTGGTCGACGCCCGCCAATGCTCTGGGTGCACGACCTTTGAAGCCGTGGCCGCGACCGCGGGTTTTGGGATTGACTTCGAGCTCTCGCCTGCTGTGAAGGGATTCTGGAAGCAGTGGCTTCTTATGGATGCCTGCGCATTCAGCCCCCTGCTCTTGACTCCTGGGGCGCCGGCCTCGCCTAGCTCCGGCTGGTGCCACGAGAAGCTCTCCGACCGGCGTCTTGCTTTCGTCTGGAAGAGACTGGCGAGGCTTCAGGAACTAGAGGTGATGACGCCAATGGTGGTGAAGGAATTCATGAAGCAGCTCATTGCTCCCCTCCAGCGCCACTCTCGCTCGATGTGGGACTTCACAGGCATCAAAGATCCGATGAGGCTGCAGAGGCTGTCGCTTGCTGCTGACACCTTGGGCATGGTGCTCAAGCTTCTGACCGGCGAGTCCAAGCTTGCCGACCTTCCTGGGGGTGGATGCCTTCTCTACCTGTGCTCGAACAAGGTAGCCTTCGCCGGGCAGATGCCTCTGTTCAACGAATGGGGGTTGCTTCCTGAGGGCCTTGAGGGGCCCCGTGAGAACCCCGTCTTCATGGCTCCTCTCCTGATCGACCCTGCCGTGCGCGCCTCGAGTGTGGAGGCAGGGGGCGCGCGCCTCCATCAACTGCCGAGAGCCCCTCCGGAGGCCCGATCCCGCTGGCCGCTCAGGAGGCCGAGGCTTCTCGGGCCCTGGAGGGAGCTGCCGTAGAACCGACGCAACCCCAAGCTCCGGAGGCAGCGGCTTCCGACACCCAAGGTGGCGGCTTCAGTGTGGCTACTTACGGCAGGGAGCCTGCCAATGGCTCCGGAGGCGTGAGCCATGAAGCCCTTCGGATGCCCCTGCTCTTGGGGCCCCTACCCCGGCTACCCCACCAAGCGCTCCTCCTCCTGAGGGCCGCCCGTCAGGGTCCAGTCGGCCCCGCCTGTGCCTTGAGTTACTCTTGAAGAGGAAGAGGTCCCCGTGCCTTGACGATGGCACCCGCCGGCCGCTGAAGCCGAGGAGATATGTGGCTGTCGACGAGTAAGTACCTTTGCTCTTGATTCCCTTGTGCGCCACATTTTCTCACGGCTGAGGTCTTGCAGGGTTTCCACGAAGGCGAAACCTCCAGAGGCAGGCGTCCCCAAGGGTTCCATCTTGTCACCTGCACATAGCCCCCGGCGCCCTGATCCTGAGCAGGGCGTGGGGCTGACTCCAACCACCGTGACGCCGCGAGGGTGCGCGGGAGCCAGGCCCCCACTCCCCCTCCTTGCAACCCGTCCTCTGATGCGGGGGGAAGCGTCGGGGATCCTTTCTCTCGTCATTGCCAGTAGGGGATGCCCCCTGGGTGGCCTTCGTCTTCGAGTTGTGGGGCTGCACCGTCCAGCCCCTGGCCATCGGCTGGCGGGGCGCCCAGCGCTTCCCGGGTGGCCTTTGGGGCTGCCGGAGGTCTTGGTGACAATGTTGGGCTTGCTGGCGGGCGTAGTGCTGTGCACTTCAAGCTCTTCGGGGAAGCGATGCGTGCGATGATCCATCTTGGCGGGGAGCTTGCCAATGTCGACACCAGGCTCGAGGAGGAGAACCGCGCCTGGAGCATGAGTGGCGGTGGTTGAAGGTTGCCATTAACCTTGGGAAACTCCAGCGCGACGAAGGCGAAGCACGCGCAGCAGCCTCGCTCGTGGCTTCTCATGATGCTTGCGCTCGCGCCATGGAAGAGGCTGAGGAAGCCAGCCGCCGTGTTGAGGCAGCTGAGGAGCGAGAGTGGGATCTTCTATCTTCACACGCAGCCCTCAAGCGCGAAATCGAGGAGCGTCGCGCCCTTCTGGCCTCCACACCAAGTGGGGTGGCCCTTGATGAGGTGGAGCTCCTGAGGCGCCATGAAGATCTGACGTTGGAGACCATAGAGCACAACATGGCATTGGAGAGGCTAGAGGTGAGGGAGCGACAGGCTGCCACGGTTGAGGATGCTGTCACCGCCCGGGAGGCTCAGGTCCAGTTGGAGGTGGAGAAGAAGGTGGCGAAGGCGCGTGCTGAGTTGGCTGGGGGGCACCGCCTAGATCTGGAGTTGCTCAAGGCCGAGCTTGAGGGTCGGAGCTCCGCCCTGAAGACTGAGCTGCAGTCTATGGAGTAGCGCGAGAGCGCTACTCAAGAAGCCCTGGTTTCTTCTGAATCTGCCCTGAATTCTGCCCGTGCTGAGATATCCTCTCTTCAGAAGCAAGTTGAAGGCACCGCCTCCCTCCTGGAGAAGGCTTTCAATGAAAAAAGCCGCCACCTGACATTGGAACGCGAGCATGACTCCATGCTCCAAGATCTGCGTGTCAGAGCCAACAATGCCTTGAGTGCTATTTGCAATGAGAGCGCTCCTCACCTGCACGAGAGCGATTACGCCAGCCATCTCAACTTCTTTACTACTATCATGACCCTCCTGGAAGACCAGGCCGCAAAAGCTCGCCAGCTTGTTGAGGAGGGGAGCCGAGGCCTCCTCGAGCGTGCACTGTCGCGCATCTTCAGCAATCTCCTGGTCCTTGATTCTCACTTTGACTTCAGCACCGTGCTAGCCCCTGTGCCTGCGATTACCCAAGACAAGCTCGCCAAGTGGGTAGATGGCCATGTGAACGCCTTGGTGAAGGAGCTGACTGCAGAGGATGACACGGCCATGCTCACGGCTGAAGAAGCTGGTGCGGGTGGCAACGACGAGGAGGATGGCAGCCACATCGCAGATAGCATGGATGGGAGCAACGAAGAAGGCGCGTCCAGTTAGGCCCGTGTTTCCTTTTGCTTTGACCTGTATGATGAAAACTTGAACGCATTCTTGTGAGAGCATTTTGAGAAGGGGTGCCCCTTATGATGTTTGAGATTGTAAAATGTTTTTGAAGAGGCTATCAGAGCGGGGCCCCGCAGGGCTACGGTCTATTGAGTGGGGCAGTTGTTTATGACTTATCTTGGGTTCCATGGGTCTAGAACAATGCCCGGTGTCGCGGGTGCGCTCCTTCTCCTGAGACGAGCCCGCTAGGGGCTCGCGAGGCTCTACGCCTCTTGAGGGGCCTGCCGACCTGCCATAGAGTGCCTCGTGAGGAGCCAATTGCCAGAGCGTGGCGAGGTGGGCGCGCGGGGCGGCCGCACCCTTGAGCCCTTGTGGGGAGCGATCGACACCAGCGCGTACACCGTACCCAGCCCCCGCTCGCGAGGCGCTTGAGTGCAGGGTAGCAGTCATGAGCTCCAGAAATAACGCAAGAACTGAAGGCAAGAGAGCGACATGAAACGAGAAAACTACCCCCATTTTTATAAACACACGAATAACAAACTGCTTCAAAAAGGCGGCAAGCAAGTACAAAAAGGAGGCAAAAAGTAGGCGGCCGCATCCGGCGCCTAGCTAGTCTTCAGTCTTTGGTCTTCAGTCTTCTCACCAGCATGGAGCTAAGTGCTTCCATTGGCTGGGCATAGTCATTGGGGACAGTGTCGACGGCCAGCGCAGACCATGGGCTTCCACTAGGACATGGGTGGGAGCCCCTGTGAGGCCCCAGGGTGGCACTCAGGAGACTCTGGGCGTGTACAGCCCCACTCATTATTACGTGAGAGTTTCACGAGAGGTGACCTTCATAGGCCGGAGCCTTGCTTCATGTCGCCCGACGAGGACCCGCCGTGCGCCGCCCCCAACCACCATTGGGGAGACCAGAAACCAGGACAAGACCAAGGGGCAAGGGGGACGCTAGAGGCGTCCTTGGCGACCGTAGGCCCCCCGCCGAGGAGAAGGGCTCACCGTCGCCTTCCCCGGTAGGGAACCTACCTCCAAGCAGGGCCCTGCTCCTCGCGGCGCGAGGAGGGCCCTGCCGCCGGGCTTCCCCCGCGCTGCTCCCAACGTCCTTCGCACGCCTGCGGGGGATCCGGCGTCCTGAGAGTCCTCGTGGCTGCTGCGTCCTGGTTCACCTGCGATCCATGGTCAGTGTAAGCGTGCCCCTGTGGTGTTAGGTGTACCCAGAGGCTGCCGCCGTTGGAGATGTCGGCAGGGCTTGGTGGTGGTTCGAAGGAGAGCTCGGCCTCGTGTATGTCCAGTGCCCAACTTGGCATGGGGGATTGGCTAGGGCCCTCTCCCCGCGCATGCCTTGGATCCATTGCGATAGGGATGTAGGCTTCCGGGCTGTTCGCGCCAGAAGGGCCGCCCGACTGCCTCACGTTCCCGCCTTCTTCAGTCGCCCTCTGGTCCTGTTGTCCAGGGGCCGGCACTCCAACGCGGCCCCTGGTGATGTCGCCTGGAGCAGCCCCGTGCCCAGGGGGCGTGTTCGGGGTGGCACGGGCTACTCTCCGGGGCCGGTCAGCATCAAGAGGCTCTCCAGGACCCCTGGGAGGGGGCACGTGGTTGTGTCGGGGATGAGCGGCGCCCCCACCACCGCCTGCGACATGGACAGGGTGCATAATGGTGCCCCCCTGCACGCCGCATCCAGCAGCTCGGCGACTCATTCCAGCTGGGCGTCGTTGCCGCTTTCCAGCAGCCTGCATCGAAAGAGCTCTCCAGCCACGATGACTGCTGCCCGCATGTTTGCTTGCTCCTTGCGCGTGTGCGGAGCGGTTGCTGCAGCGTAGTTCGCAGATTGCATGGCGGCACGGCTGCGGCGTGACGCTAGTGGAGAAGGTTGCACCATGCGCCCCTACGACCGGTTGCCCCCGGCGGAAAGTGGGCCGTGAGCAGAGCGGAGTGGAGGTCTTCTTCGTCGGCGGGCGGTGCCGAGGGGGCCTGGACGACCCAGTGCTCGACATGCTCTCTCGAGTGTCGGCCATGGTGTTGGTGGAGTAGCAGAGGACTGGTTGACAGCAGAGAAGATCCGACGCACCCCTACCTGGCACACCAAATGCCGGATTTAGGGATCCACAAACCCTTGAGAGGTTCGAACACTTGGGTGCGTGCGGAGATCTCAACCTACCCAGCCTGCCTACTCGCGATCCTCCTAAGCCTAACACGTCAGGCTCAAAGAGACACAAAGAAACAACCGTTTATACTAGTTCAGGCCACCATTGTGGTGTAATACTCTAATCCACTATGGTGTGGTGGATTGCCTTGTAGGCTGCGGATGAACTAGTACAATGATGAACTGGCCTCAGGAGGTGAGGTGTTCTTGAGCTTGAGAGAGCTGGTGTGGTGGAATGGCTAGGGTCTGAATCAGATGCCATTCTATGGTGGTGGCTAGTCCTATTTATAGTGGCCTCGGTCGTCTTCCCAAATATGAGCGGGAAGGGATCCCACAACGGCCGGTTTTGAAAGGGGACAAGTAGTACAGTCTATCCTGACAAAAGTAGTCTTCGCCTGTGAAAAGCCTCTGGTCGGTGAGCTCGTCGATGACCTCCGTCCTGCCGTCCTGGCGGTCTTGGTCTCGTTGCACCGGAATGGAAACCTTTGGCTGATTCCTTGAGACTCCGCGCCTGTGGCTTGCCTCCTTTGCACCAAAGATGAAACCTGCGCTCTGCGCCCGCCTGGTGCTCGCCTGGCACCCGCTTGGCCTTGGTCGTCATGGCTCACGTTAGCTGAGCCTCGTGAGGTAACTGCATAGAAATCTCCGCCCCTCAGGGGCCAGTCCTGAGGAGGCTGATTCCTTCGAAGGTCTTGGCTTCGCCGCCTCGCAAGGCTTGGCCCCTCGCGAGGGTTTTGTGTTGTTGATTGGGCCGTACCAGGCCGTCGATGGAGCCACATGGTGGGCCGCAAGCAGGCAGGGCTGGATACCCCCGAATCCAGGACACCGACACCTACTACAAACTGGGCCCATGTTCACGGGCGCGGCTATCGATAGATTATACACTATGCAGAGGTTAGTACACTGTACCCACACTACGAAACCCAAGGCCTCGCACTCCCATACGGGTGGACCAATGGCATTTTGACAAAACCAATCTATTGCATGACACTCTCCCGGCCACTCTAACAAACTCCCCTTTGGGCTAAGTCATGGGTGGCCACTATGTCACCTCGTGACACCCAACGACCACCATCATGGCAAAACAAAAATTGTCCCAAACAGGGACATGTGCACATAACCAAACTCATGCTCACAAGGCTTATACCGGCCTACCTGATCAGGGTAGTGCACGCGTATAACCTTCCCTAGTTGGAGGCACCGACGAGAGGCATGACAATAAACCCAATCAGCCCCCCATAAGGCAAGTGTAGCTCCACTGGTCATCTCGATTCGATGGCACTATGACTCAGCCAACATATGTTCAAGTTGTATTAAAGTCCAGTTTAACTTGAATGTAATGAGATGAGTCACAATGACATGATGAAATAATAATGCATATGAGCATGCGATCAACATGAGCATGGATGAGCAACATCGCTATTTAACATATCATTAACAATAAATCATTCTCCCGATGGCATACCAATGAGCATGAATAAGAGAGGTATAACCCTCATATGAACATAGCATGACTACTAGCATCAGAAAAGACTTACTAGAATATAAACTAATACTAGCAACTAATCATTTAACCAACGGATGCAAATGACCATATCATAAAGATAAGCATGGATTCACAAGCATATATATATATATATATATATATATATATATATATATATATATAACATTCAAAAAATATTATCATGCACAAACACTTTTAATAGTCAAGCAGGAAACCATGGTTACTGCAAAAACATCATGCAAGTGGATGTCGTGACTTGCCTTGGGGTGAAGAATACACCGGGAAGAAGTGCAGTGAAGCCGTGGAACGATCGCCAGAACGGTTCTCTCTCGGAGGGGGCTAGATAAGGGCAAGGGAAATATGGTCATTTCCAATATGTGAACACATAGTGAAAATGGTACCAATAGACGAGCCTTACAAGACAAAGACGCGGGCTTTGGAATCACCTGATTCGGAGTTACAGTCGCGAAGATAGGGAAGGTGGAAGTCCAGGGACTGATCTATAAAAAGTTTTCTACAAACAGGCCCCTGCCTAAAAAAACTGAAAGCGCCTTTAGCAGAAATATGCCTTCTGGCTCGGTGTCTTCTTCCTCCTTGCCTTGCCCCCGACAAAATAGAGGAGGACAGAGGAGGGCGCGCGGCCGGCGACGGCGGTCTCCGACCGAGTGGGCGGTACCGGCGAACTCAGGGGAACGCAGCGCGTCCAACGGGTTGGGTTGCGGTCGTCGGGGAGGGACAGGGTGCTGACGCCATGCAGGGACAGAGAGCAGCGGTGGGGGCGGCTACGACTACTCTGGTGAGGGGGCGAGAGGCTGGGGAAGGTCACCGGAGTGTGGGAGGACTACTGGTGAGGTTGGGGGACGACCAAAGGTGCGGACGACCAGACTTGGACGACCTCCGGGAAGCACCTCGGCGGGCAGAGGCACAATGAGGCTACTCCGGTGGTCGGGGAGGGTCGTGGAGAGGTGGTCGGGGAGGGGCGGAGGAGGTCGGGGCTGGTTAAATAGGGCAACGGGCGAGCTCGGGAAGCGTCTGGAGCTCACATGCTTGCGGACAATGGCGGAGCAGAGAGCTTTGCGTCACGGGCATGGCGATGGCGACATAATGGCGACAGGATAGGAGAGGGTAGCATAGGGGAAATGACCGCACGATCACAAGCTAGCTATTGTACATGGAGAGGGCTCGAGAAGCCGAGGAACTCAACGAGAACAGGGGATTGAAATGACAAAGCACGCAGTTTGGCATGCCACAGGCATGGTCACCGCGTGAACTGGTGCATGCGGTTGAACACTGGTAGGCCGACCATGTCAGTAGGATTAGTCATTCATCAATGAAGGCCAAAGAGGGGAGAACCAATCATAGTGAAGCTTGAGATGACCACAGCTAGCAGGTTTGCTCAGGAACAACAAGGTGTTTGATGTGAACTGAGAGATATTGGTTTGGAGCTAGACTCTGATCTTTGGCATGGTGTTATCACATTCTAAGACCATTGTGTTGGCCAAAAATCAGCTCAAATGGAGATGACTAGATGGTACTTGTTTCACAATGCACCATACTGGACAGAAATGGCAACTATGAAGTAGCACTCACATACTTGCTTGGATTAAGCTAAAATTTGTAGGACATGAGTTAAATGATGATATGAAGCTACTGTAAAAGTATCATACCATTTGTAAATATAAAAATGGTACTTGCTTCACAAAGCTTCAATCTAGAGAGAATCTAGGAAAAATGGTAGAGAACAAATGGCCAGATGAAATGAGTCCAAATTTGGTGGAGAGAGCTTATATGGGTAGGATCATGTCCTGGTAAATTTGCAGCAATAATGAAGAAATATAAAATATAATTGCTTCACAAATTGAAAATCTGACCAGAAACCAAGATTTAATGGTGAGCTCACATGCATGGATGAAATGAGCTGAAACTTGAAGGAGAGCTATGGCTAGAGCATATGAAGGATGTGACAAACTTTCACCTCATTTGGATATGCCTAGCTAGTACCTTCTTCACAAAGTTTCTTTCTAGTCAGAAACTTTGGAAATTAGCTGAAAAATATTAACTGGGCAAATGAAGTTGAATTTTGGCATGTGGCAATGATATGGACAGGAAAAGGTGCCCAAAAAGTTTGAGTTCAGTCAGAAAGATATAGATGACACTTCCTTGACAAAGTGCCATTTAGGGCAGAGTAGGAAAAGGATTATTGGGAAATTATTTTTGAACATGGCAATGAAGGATTTTGACACATCTAAGAAAGATATATCCCAAAGGATTTATGATAATTATTCGGGAATTTTGTGGAAGACAGAAAGTTAGGTTGCTTCACAACCTAGGGCAAAAAGAATTACCCCTTTAATAGAAAAATTAATATTCTCAAGAAAAAGAATATTGGGATTGGTCCAATATGGGAGATGACATGATCTTGGGATGGTTTCGAGGATGACAAGCCACTCGGGAGCCTGAGAAGAGATGATCTTCCCAGGTTTCAGGACCACAGAGCCATAGAAAAGCAATTCAAATAGAAAATAGAAAGAAAAACAAAAGAAAATGAAAAGGGCCAAAAATTAGGGTGTGACAAACCTCCCCCCCTTAAAGAAATTTCGTCCTCGAGATTTGGTTGCTTAGGGAACAAGCATGAATATTCTAACTTAAGGAAACCATTTCCAACTCGGGATCCTTTTCCTTTTATGATGTTCCCGCTGAAATTCGTATGATTGCTTGACTTGATCTGGGGTGGTTTGCTTCACCGTATCCGATATTCTGACAGATCTTACCTCACATGTTCATGCTTACACTAGCTCAAATTTATTTCATATTTGTTGACTTAGCCGGGGTGTGATAGATTATCATGCCTGCAACATGTGCCCTTCTCACAAGTCTGAGAGTGATTTCCGATTGATATGTCACTATTATACCCAGCACTGCAATATTCCATGGAACAAATTTTCTCGGTGGACACCAGATCTTTTACTCCTTGCATTGAGTTGCTTAAATAGTTGTATGTCCTCCAGGTTCATATTTGTGTTGTGAATCATAACCGTTCTCCGGGCGGAATCTGACTTCTTGCCGGGATTCCTGAATCATCTTGGCTAGCTCCACTGTTTTGCGTATCCTCTCCATACCAAAGAGTTAACCATCGTCTGTCATGACCAGCATAAATGAGTACGACTTTATATTCATAGTATCCACATGCTTGGATGACGGTGGTTCTGACCGAAGAATCTTGTTCATGACAGGCTATCATTTAGTTGATTCCCATATGCAAGGGCACATGCTTTGAGACTGTTGCTCGTCACTCTGACTACTCATTTTGTTGGTATATCCACATGGATAGTGAGCCTTTCGATAAGTAAGAGTGTTGAACCCAATGAGGAGCAGAAGGAAATGACAAGCAGTTTTTAGCAAGGTACTCTCTGCAAGCACTGAAATTATAGGTAACAGATAGTTTTGTGATAAGATAATTCATAACGGGTAACAAGTAAGACATGTAACTAAGGTGCGTCAAGGTGGCACAATCCTTTTTGTAGCAAGTGACAAGCCTGGACAAACTCTTATATAAAGCAAAGCGCTCCTGAGGACATGATAACCTACAAGTATAGGGGATCACATTAGTTTTCGAGGGTAGAGTATTCAACCCAAATTTATTGATTCGACACAAGGGGAGCCAAAGAATATTCTCAAGTATTAGCAGTTGTGTTGTCAATTCAACCACACCTGAAAGACTTAATATCTGCAACAAAGTATTTAGTAGCAAATTATTATGGAAGTTGAAGGAAATATGCCCTAGAGGCAATAATAAAGTTGTTATTGATATTTCCTTATATCATGATAAATGTTTATTATTCATGCTAGAATTGTATTAACCAGAAACTTAGTACATGTGTGAATACATAGACAAAACATAGTGTCCCTAGTATGCCTCTACTTGACTAGCTCGTTAATTAAAGATGGTTATGTTTCCTGACCATAGACATGTGTTGTCATTTGATGAACGTGATCACATCATTAGAGAACGATGTGATGGACAAGACCCATCTGTTAGCTTAGCATAATGATCATTAAGTTTTATTGCTATTGCTTTCTTCATGACTTATACATATTCCTCTGACTATGAGATTATGCAACTCCCAAATATCGGAGGAACACCTTGTGTGCTATCAAATGTCACAACGTAACTAGGTGATTATGAAGATGCTCTACATGTGTCTCCAAAGGTGTTTGTTGGGTTGGCATAGATCGAGATTAGGAGTTGTCACTCCGTGTATCGGAGAGGTATCTCTGGGCCCTCTTGGTAATGCTCATTACTATAAGCCTTGCAAGCAATGTGACTAATGAGTTAGTTACAGGATGAAGCATTATGGAATGAGTAAAGAGAATTGTCGGTAACGAGATTGAACTAGGTATGATGATACCGATGATCGAATCTTGGACAAGTAACATACCAATGACAAAGGTAATAACGTATGTTGTTGTGCGATTTGACCGATAAAGATCTTCGTGGAATATGTAGGAGCCAATATGAGCATCTAGGTTCCTCTATTAGTTATTGATTGGAGATGTGTCTCGATCATGTACACATAGTTCTCGAACCCGTAGGGTCCGCACGCTTAACATTTGATGACGATTCGTATTTGAGTTATGTGTTTTTGATGACCAAATTTTGTTCGGAGTCCCGGATGAGATCACGGACATGACAAGGAGTCTCAAAACGGTCGAGAGGTAAAGATTGTTATATTGGAAGATTATGTTCGGACACCGGAATGGTTTCGAAAAGGTTCAGTCATTTTCGGAGTACCGGGAGGTTACCGGAACCCCTCGAGGGGTTAATGGGCCTACATGGGCCTTAGTGGAGAAGAGGAGGCAGCGGCCAGGAGGTGGCACGCGCCTCTCCATGCCTAGTCCGAATTGGACAAGGGGTGGGGGCGTGGCCCCCCTCTTTCCTTCTCCCTCTCCACCTTTCCCCTTCTCCCCTCTCTGGAAAGGAAGGGGGAATCCTACTAGGACTGGGAGTCCTAGCAGGACTCCCCACACTTGGCGCGCCCCCTAGGTCGGCTGCCTCCTCCCCTCCTCCTTTATATACGGGGGCAGGGGGCACCCCAAAGGCACATCAGTTGTTCTCTTTGCCATGTGCGGTGCCCCCTCCACAGTTTACTCCTCCGGTCATAGTGTCGTAGTGCTTAGGCGAAGCCCTGCGCGGATCACATCATCAACACCATCCCCACGCTGTCGTGCTGACGGAATTCTCCCTCGACCCTCTACTGGATCAAGAGTTCGAGGGACGTCATCGAGCTGAACATGTGCTAAACATGGAGGTGTCGTACGCTCGGTACTTGGATCGGTTGGATCGTGAAGACGTTCGACTACATCAATCGCGTTAACTAAAGCTTCCGCTTTCGGTCTATGAGGGTACGTGGACACACTCTCCCCCTCTCATTGCTTTGCAGCTCCTAGATAGATCTTGCATGATTGTAGGCTTTTTTTTTAAATTTCATGCTTTGTTCCCCAACAGAAGTAACTATAACAGTAGCAGTTTTGTAGCAATCGTAACAGTGGCAACGGATAAGTAACTTAGCAAGGATCAATATGTGAAAAGCTCGTAGGCAACGGATCAATGATGGATAATTATGTCGGATGACATTCATCATGCAACAGTTTTAACATAGGGTGATATATAACTAGCTCCAATTCATCAATATAATGTAGGCATGTATTCCGAATATAGTCATACATGCTTATGGAGAAGAACTTGCATGACATCTTTTGTCCTATACCCTCCCGTGGCAGCGGGGTCCTAATGGAAACTAAGGGATATTAAGGCTTCCTTTTAATGGAGAACCGGAACAAAGCATTATCACTTAGTGAATACATGAATTCCTCAAACTACGGTAATCATCGGAAAGAATCCCAATTATTGTCACCTTGGGGTATGCAGATCATAACTTGTAATAGGTGTCTACAACTTGCAAGATCGGATCAAGAACACAAATATATTCGTGGAAACATAAAGGGTTCAGATCTGAATTCATGGCACTCGGGCCCTAGTGACAAGCATTAAGCATAGCAAAGTCATAGCAACATCAATCTCGGAACATATTGGATACTAGGGATCAAACCCTAACAAAACTAACTCGATTACGTGATAAATCTCATCCAACCTATCACCATCTAGCAAGCATACGATGGAATTACTCACGCATGGCAGTGAGCATCATGAAATTGGCGATGGAGGATGGTTGATGATGACGATGTCGATGGATTCCCCTCTTCGGAACCCCAAACAGACTCCCGACCTGCCCTCTCGATGAAGAACGGGAGGCGGCGGTGGCGGCTCTATACTGTAAAACGCGATGAACCCTTCTCTCTGATTTTTCTCTCCCCGAATGTGAATATATGGAGTTGGAGTTGAGGTCCGTGGAGGTCCAGGGGACCCACAAGGCAGGCGGCGCGCCCTCCACCCTTGTGGATAGAAGGTGGGTCCCCCTCAGGTCATTATTTTTCCAATATTTTTTATTAGTTCCAAAAATATTCTCCGTGGATTTTCAGGTTATTCCGAGAACTTTTATTTCTGCACAAAAATAACACCAAGACAATTCTACTGAAAACATCGCCAGTCCGAGTTAGTTCCATTCAAATCATGCAAATTAGAGTCCAAAACAAGGGAAAAAGAGTTTGGAAAAGTAGATACGATGGAGACATATCAACTCCCCCAAGCTTAACCCATTGCTTGTCCTCAAGCAATTCAGTTGATAAACTGAAAGTGATAAAGAAAAACTTTTACAAACACTGTTTGATCTTGTTGTTGCAAATATGTATAGCCAGCATTCAGGTTTTCAGCAAAGATTATAAACTAATCATATTCTCAATAACATTTAGGTCTCACTTTTACTCATATCAATGGCATAATCAACTAGTGGGCAATAATAATAATAAATCTTGGATGACAACACTTTTTCAAAACAATCATGATATAATATAACAGAATGGTATCTCGCTAGCCCTTTCTAAGACCACAAAACATACATGCAGAGCACCCTTGAAGATCAAGGACTGACTAGAGATTGTAATTCATGGTAAAAGAGATCCAGTCACAGTCATACTCAATATAAATTAAAAACAACACATACAAATGATAGTGGTGCTCTCTAACTGGTGCTTTTTATAAGAGGATGATGACTCAACAATAAAAGTAAATAGATAGGACCTTCGCAGAGGGAAGCTGGGATTTGTAGAGGTGTCAGAGCTCGAATTTTTTGAAACAGAGATACATAATATTTTGAGCGGTATGCTTTCATTGTGAATGCAACAACCAAGAGATCTCGGTATCTTCCATACTAGATACATTATAGGCGGTTCCCAAATAGAATGGTAAAGTTTTTACTCCCCTACCACCAACAAGCACACTCCGCGGCTGGTCCGAAACAACGGGTACCGTCCAACTAACAAAAATCATGCGGGAGTTTTGTTTGATATTTATTTTGATTTGATTTGAGCATGGAACTGGGCATTCCAATTACTAGCCATTTTCTCGTGAATGACGAGCGGAGTCCACCCATCATGAGAATGACCCACCTAGCATGGAAGATGCTGACAACCCCGAGTCGCCACATGAGTGATTCGCGCATACAAAATAGAATATCATTTGAAGGTTTAGAGTTTGGTACATGCAAATTTACTTGGAACGGTAGGTAAATACCGCATGTAGGTAGGTATGGTGGGCTCATATGGAACAACTTTGGGTTTATGGAAGTGGATGCACAAGTAGTATTCCCGCTAAGTACAAGTGAAGGCTAGCAAGGGATTGAGGAGCGACCAACTAGAGAGTGATAACGGTCATAAACATGCATTGAGATTAACCAACATTGAGTGCAAGCATGAGTAGGATATAAATCACCATGAACATAAATATCATGGAGGCTATGTTGATTTTGTTTCAACTACATGCATGAACATGTGCCAAGTCAAGCCACTTGAATCATTCAAAGGAGGATACCATCCTATCGTACTACATCACAGCCATTTAAAAGCATGTTGGCACACAAGGTAAACCATTATAAACTGCTAGTTAATTAAACATGTCATGAGTAACTATAATCTCTAATTGTCATTGCAGACATGTTTCATTCATAATGGGCTGAATCAGGAACGATGAGATAATCATATTTACAAAAACAAGATAGGTCGAGTTCATACCAGCTTTTCCTCATCTCAATCATTTCATTATATATCGTCATTATTGCCTCTCACTTGCACGACTGAATGGTGTGTATAACAATAATAGTGCACGCGCATTGGACTGAGCTGGAATTTGCAAACATTTATTCAAAGGAGAAGACAAGGTAATATGGGCTCTTTTTTAGGTCAACAATAATGCGTATGACAACCACTCATCATTTTCATTTTCTCCTCTCGACCCAAAGAAAATAAAAGAATTTCAAAGAAACACAGTGAAATGTTTTTAGAGTTTCGTTTTTCTGAAGAAAGTAAAACAAGAACGAGAAAAACTATTTACACTGGAAAGCTCCCAACAAGCAAAAGAAGAACGAGAAATCTTTTTGGTTTTACTTTAATAGTACTACTTCATAAACATGGAAAGGAAACTAAATAGAAGCTACAACTATTTTTTTGGTTTTTTATCAAAGTTTTTCAGACACACAAGAAGAAAGCAAGAAAAAGGAAATAAACTAGCATGGATAATACAATGAAAAAGTATGAACACCGACAACTGGAATGAGTGTGTGAACATGAATGTAATGTCGGTGAGCAATACGTACTCCCCCAAGCTTAGGCTTTTGGCCTAAGTTGTGTCTACGCCCATGGATCAAAGTAGCCCTCTCCGGTGTACTAAGGAGGATCTTGGGGGTTCCACTGGTTAGTGAGCTGCTGCGGCTCCCACTGATAAATAAACTCTTGATATGGATCAGGTGATGGCTCTGGCTCAGGAACTGGGGATCACTTCCACTCCCTGTATGCATCCGTGAGCATGATGGTGTACCTGCCTGAATGAATATCAAACAAAGAAGGTGCAGGCAAGGTAATAATCTGACAAGTCTTCTCGCTAAATACCAGGTTATAGATCAATCTCTTGTCCTTATCATCACTAATAAAATCATGTGCTACCATACTGTTATAATCTAAATATATGGTGGGTAGCAGCTTCTCCTCTCTCTCGTCGTGCCTAATCGGTATCTCGAAGCGTCTTGAAAGACGGGAAGCATAGATACCTCCAAAGATAGTACCCTTCGAATGGTTTAAACTCAACCATCGAGCAACCATAGTGCCCAATCTAAGAGTTCTATCACGAAGTAAAGCATGGCGCAAAATAGTGAGGTCAGGGGCACAAAGGCCTCCACTCTCTCCACGACCAATTAAACATCTCCCAGCAAGTAATGAGTAATAGCATAAAACAGGAAAAATGTAAACTAGCCACTCTCGCTTTCGACAGCTTTCTCCTTTCCCCTATGGTAACTTCATCAATAAAATCTTCCACATCTCTAGGACGTGGTTCATTGACACTGCCCTCATAAGCTAATTTACAAACCTCACAAAAGTTATAAAGCGTCATTTCCTTATGCTCATCATCTAAGTAAAACTCTACCATGGGTGGTGATTTCTTAGCATGAAAGTGAAAATTATGCATGAAGGTATTAGTGAGTAGGAGGTATTGTTCACACTTATTGTGAAGGAAGTCAGTGATTCTTGCATTTCGAACCTCCGTGGTGTGAGGAAGGTTGTACTTGGGCTCCTTCTTCTCCTTATTTTCATATTCCTTCGAACCCCGGCTCAAAGAGCCTCTCAACAACCCCGGCTTCAGTGACTCAAAAATAAAATAGAACCAAACTCAACAAGATTGATAGCAACTACTCCTACAAGTGCCTGGAGACTAAATCATGCATCAAAACTACTTTGGACCATATAAATTTGACATGCAAGCTCAAGAACAAGGTCACCACAGCAGCAAAAAATTGCAATATATAAAGCACTAGAACAAAAACTAATTGGGCCATTGGAGGAGTCACATACCGAAGAACAATCCCCCAAATAGTTTTGCAAATGGAGCTTTGCACAAGGAGATCGAAAATGGTAGCAAGATGAGCAAGAACACGGGTTTGAGCAACGAGATGTTTTTTCTGGAGGAAGACAAAGTGGATGGGTGCTGGAATAAGTGAGGAGACCCACGGGCGACCCACAAGGCAGGGGGCGCGCCCAGGGGGTAGGGCGCTCCCTCCACCCTTGTGGTCCACTAATGTACCCCCTGGTGCATTTTTAGTGCCAGAAATTCTAAAATATTCTATAAAAAATCATACTAAATTTTCAGGGTATTTGGAGAACTTTTATTTTCAGGACATTTTTTATTGCACGGGTAATTCAGAAAGAGACAGATAATACTATTTTTGCTTTATTTATTCTAAATAACAGAAAGTCAAAGGTGGGTACAGAAAGTTGTGCTTTTTCTAAATTCATCCATCTCATGCTCATCAAAAGGAATCCATTAACAAGGTTGATCAAGTCTTATTAATAAACTTCTTCCGAATAACATGAAACTAGAGAATTTTCGAATAACACTAGGTTAACTCAATGGGGATATGCACGTACGCAACAATAAGAATATGATATTTCTTTGTGATAGTAGGGAGAGGGAATTCAAAACCTCCAATAGTAATAGTTGAAACTTTCCAAAAGAATTGATACTATGAACTTGAGGTTGTTTCTTTGGAAAGTGTATCGTATGCTCATTACCATTAACATGAAAAGTGACATTGCCCTTGTTGCAATCAATAACAGACCCTGCAGTATTCAAAAAAGGTTCTACCAAGGATAATCAACATACTGTCGTCCTCAGGAATATCAAGAATAACAAAGTCTGTTAAGATAATAACATTTGCAACCACAACAGGCACATCCTCACAAATACCGATGGGTATAGAAGTTGAGTTATCAACCATTTGCAAAGAGAGTTTAGTAGGTGTCAACTTATTCAATCCCAGTCTACGATATAAAGAGAAAGACATAACACTGGCTCCAAGATCACATAAAGCAGTTTTAACATAGTTTCTTTTAATGGAGCATGGTATAGTTGGTATTCCTGGGTCTCCTAGTTTCTTTGGTATCCCACCCTTAAAATTATAATTAGCAAGCATGGTGGAAATTTCAGCTTCCGGTATCTTTCTCTTATTTGTAACAACATCTTTCATATACTTAGCATAAGGAGACATTTTTAGAATATCAGTCAAACACATACGCAAAAAGGCAAGTCTAAGCATTTCACAAAAGCACTCAAAAGCCTCATCATCCTTTTTCTGGGATTGCTTAGGAGGAAAGGGCATGGGTTTTTGGACCCATTGTTCTCTTTCTTTACCGTGTTTCCTAGCAACAAAGTCTCTCTTATCATAACATTGATTCTTTGATTGTGGGTTATCAAGATCAACATCAGGTTCATTTTCCACATCATTATCATTACAAGGTTGAGCATCAACATGAACATCATCATTAACATTATCACTAGGTTCATGTTTATCACCAGATTGTGTCTCAGCATCAGAAATAGAAATATCATTGGGATTATCAGGTGTTTCTATAACAGATTCACTAGAAGCATGCAAAGTCATATAAGTTTTCATTTTCTTTTTATTATTAGGATTAGCTACATCAGTATTAATTCTCTGAGAATCTTGATCAACTCTCTTAGGATGACCCTCAGGATACAAAGGTTCCTGGGTCATTTTACCACCTCTAGTCATAACCCTAATAACATTATGATTGTTCTTGCTATTTAACCATGGAAGCATGTTTACTAATAATCTTAAGATCACTAACAGTTCTACTCACATAATCACCCAAGTAGTCAAGCAAGTAAGCATTACGTTTCAATTGTCTACTAACATAGGCATTGGAATTTTCTTGTTTAACAATAAAGTTATCAAACTCATCCAAGCATTGACTAGCATACTTATTATGAGGAATATCACCTTCATCAAATCTATATAGAGAATTTACTGTTGGGGAATGTAGCATGCAATTTCAAAAAAATTCCTACGCTCACGTAAGATCTATCTAGGAGATGCTCAACAAAGAGAGGGGGAGAGTGTGTCTATGTACCCTCGTAGACCGAAAGTGGAAGCGTTTGGCAATGCGGTTGATATAGTCAAACTTGTTCTAGATCCGACCGATCAAGTACCAAATGTACGACCCCTCCGAGTTCTGCACACGTTCAGATCGATGACGTTCCTCGCCCTCTTGATCCAGCAAGGTGTCGAGGAAGTAGATGAGTTCCGTCAGCATGACGGCATGGTGATGGTGATGGTGAAGTGATCCGCGCCGGGCTTTGCCTAAGCACCACGACAATATGACCAGGGGTGTAAACTGTGGAGAGGGGCACCGCACACAACTTAACAGTTGATGTTGTGTGTTCTAGGCAACCCCTCCCAACATATGTATAGGTGGGAGGGGGAGGACAGCAGCAAGGGTGCTCCCTAAGTAGGAGGAAACCTATTTGGGGTCCTCCCCAATTCGGCCTTCCCCCTTCCATATTTGTCGGAGGGGAAAAATGGAAGAGGAATGAGAGAAGGAAACGGGGGCCGAATCGCCTCTTTCCCTTCTCCCACTCGGACTCCTTCCTTGTGGAGGGGCGCGCCACCCCTTGTGGGCTGTTGTGCTCCCCTCTTATGGCCCATATCTTTCCCCCGGGGCTTCTGGTAACCCCTCTAGTACTCCGATATGTACCCGGTACACTCCAGAACTCTTCTGGTGTCCGAATACTGTCGGTGTCAAAACCGGCAGATCTCGGGTAGGGGGTCCCGAACAGCGCGTCTAGGGCTAATGGTAACATGAGGCTGGGGACACGATGTTTACCCAGGTTCGGGCCCTCTCGATGGAGGTAATACCCTACTTCCTGCTTGATTGATCTTGATGATATGAGTATTACAAGAGTTGATCTACTACGAGATCGTAGAGGCTAACCCTAGAAGCTATCCTATGATTATGATTGTTGTTGTCCTACGGACTAAACCCTCCGGTTTATATAGACACCGGAGGGGGCTAGGATTACATAGAGCCAGTTACAGAGAAGGAGATCTACATATCCGAATTGCCAAGCTTGCCTTCCACGCCAAGGAGAGTCCCATCCGGACACGGGACAAAGTCTTCAATCTTGTATCTTCATAGTCCAACAGTCCGGTCAAAGTATATAGTCCGGCAGTCCGAGGACCCCCTAATCCAGGACTCCCTCAGTAGCCCCTGAACCAGTCTTCAATGACGATGAGTCCGGCGCGCAGATTGTCTTCGGCATTACAAGGCGGGTTCCATCTCCGAATACTTCATAGAAGATCTTGAATAAAAGGATCGTGTCCGGCTCTGCAAAATAATTTTTACATACCACCATAGAGAGTATAATTTTCCACGAATCAAATCTGCTGACAATTTTTCACGACATGATATCATAACACAGCCTGGTTATTATTCGAACTCTTTTCCTCAACCAGCTGCTGCGCATATTGCGAGGCGGTTTTCTTTAGCACGTCTTGTCGAAGCAGAGATCGTGTCCCTTTATCATGGGATTCTCATCAATACGGGTACGAGTAACCCAACCGCACCACCAATCGTGGCACTTGGGGAACAAGTGAGTTTTACCAGGCAAGCGGGGAGGTGCACAATTTCTACCACCTCTATAAAGAGATAAGGACTCCTCTTTTTCACCCACGCCTTCTTCTCCCTCTGCTCATCCATTCCCTTTCGCTCGAGCTCTAGCGCCCAAGCGTTCGTCTTCTCCACCCAAAGAGGTCTTCTGAAAATGTCCAGATCCGGAGCAGGAGGCAAATGGATGGCCTCTACTGTCTAGGAGAAGGATATCAAAAAGCATCGCGAAGCCGGGTACCTGGCCAAGAAAATCGGCCACCGTCTTCCGATGGTGGGACAGATTGTCCCCACTCTGGAACCCCACGAGAGGGTTGTATTCCTTCCTCATTTTGTCCGCGGGCTAGGGTTTCCCCTTCACCCATTTGTTCGCGGCATCATGTATTATTATGGGATCGATTTTCACGATCTATCCCCCAATTCCTTCCTCAACATCTCGATGTTTATCGACGTGTGCGAGGCCTTTCTCCGCATCTCGCCACACTTCGGCTTATGGCTGAAGATTTCCAATGTGAAGCCCAAGGTAGTGAACGGCAAGCACGCCGAGTGCGGAGGCGCCATGGTGAGCAAGATGCGCAAGGTCACATGGCCAACAAGCACTTTCAATGATTCTGTCAAGGAGTGGCAGCAACAGTGGTTTTACATCACTGAGCCATGCGGCAAAAAGTGGGCCGCTGCTCCCGAATTCCGATCCGGAGCCCCCCTGCGGCTTACGTCCTGGCCCAAGAAGGGCCTAGACTGGTCTTCGTCCGACGAATTGTCGGTACTCCAGACACGCGTTAAAGCTATGGAAGACAAGAACATCAAGCTTGTCAATTAGTACAGGTGATGTTAGTTCGCCAGATTCTTCCTTGTCAGCACCGGGCTTGCAATTTATGGGAATACGACCCGGCCTAGCACCAGACCCTGTGGGCGCTCTATGGTTCCTCGCATGAGGACATCTGGAAGGTGCTTTTTAAGTCCGGAAAATCGTGGCCAGACTCTGCCGAGGACCGCGGGTACAAACTATCCCGCCCTGCAAGTCCGGTAAGTCACCGCCATGTCTGGCAATTCATATGCTTCATTCGCATATCCTGAGGAAGATGCTTAATGTGCTCTTCACAATTTTCCTAGGACTGGACGAAGAAGGTGGGATGGATCCACTGTCCGGCCCCACTGCCGGAAGAACCGGTCGGCCCACTTCTGACGAAGATGCTGGTCCTGGCGCCTTAGAAGACGCCGAAGAAGAAGGCCGAAAAGGAGGCCCAGGAGACCAGGGGCGGCCTTCGTCGCCGTGGCGCTTCGGACACAAAATCTGAAGACTCCCATGCCCATTCTTCCTCCGAAGAGGACGAGGAGGAGGAAGAAGATGAATCCCCCGCAGGGGGAAGAAAGAAAAGGATGGCCTCCTCATCCTTGGAGGCCAAATCCCTAAGAGGGGAAAAACCCCACTTCCAGAGGCGTCCACAACCGCTGCCGATAGCAGCCCGGAGTGGGATCCCAGGGCCCAGCCCCTGGTGAATTCGTGAGTATGCAATGCTTGAACACGCATATGCGTCCAGGTGCATCGTAGCATAATATTTTAATCAGAGCCATAGTTTTTGCAGTCCGGCGAGGTCCTGCACCGAACAATCCTTGTCGGAGGATTTGCTGAGTTTGAATGCCATAGAGAGCGAGACACCACCATAGGCCCCTTCCCCTAAACATAAGAATGACACCGAGGTGTCGTCCCAGAAGGACCCAGACCAAGGATGGGGGAAGACCGTAAAAGCAGTGCCAAGAGGCCAAACTTCAGGGGCCGGATATATGGGAGCGAAGGCTCCCACGAGCGTCGACGGCGGGGGCGATCTCGAATTCGGCCCACAACCGGACATAGTCCTGGAGACCTTTAAGGATCCAGACTCAGGCAGGTAGCCTTCCTTGGCTGGAGGGTGTGTGCCTGTTCTGCCGTCAACCTCCGTCCAACTAGAGGTGCAGGACAACTTATCAACAGTGCTAAAAAGTGCTTCCATCGTCGATGAACACCGCGCCCTTATGGGTGCGGTGATTGAGAAGATTCAGTTTGCTGAGAGTGGACTGAATGAATCCTACATCAGCCTTATAAAAAGCTTTGAGGTATGTTTTGTGAGGTTTTGAAGAGTGTCATAGTATAGATAGTAGCCCCTGATACACTGTCCGGTGAAAGTGAGACCCAGACAGAGGATCAAATTTATGCTCACAGGAGACTCCGTTGATGACATCTATATCTATTTTTTTAAAAGCAGGCGTTTGTGGCGACTGCTGCCTCTCATACTTCTGAAGTATCCAGACTGAGGTAGAGTCTGGAGCGGGCCGAAGAAGAACTTGGCCGAGTAAAGAAGCAGTTGGAGGATAACCAAGGTATACAAAAAACCTTTGTTCCTTCAACACAAATGAATAAGTGTGCTTGATGAAAATATTTTTATTGTATGCTCTAGGGGCGATGGCCGAAGTTGGGGCTCTTAAGAAGGCTGTGGCCGAAGCCGATAAGAAGGCAGCCGCGGAGCAGGCTCTTCACGAAAAGCACGAGGCCAGGGTCATTGAAGCTGAACGAGAGTTTCAGGATGCCGTTAAGAAAAGCGAGACTTTGGAGCAGAGGTTATCAGGGAAAGAATCTCAACTCGCCCAAGCTCTCCAGGACGCAAATGATGCTCGGGAAGAAGCCTAAGGTGCTCTGAAGGAAATTCAGGAGGCGAGGAAGATTGCGGCTGGTAATGCTTTTTCTTATACAAAGCGGTCTTTATTTTGTGAAAGGAGAAAATCAAGTTGATAAACTGAATTCTGATTTCTCCAGGGGTGTTTGCGGAGCTGCCACGCAGCATATCTGATGCCTCCCAATTCTACCGAGCCGAGGAAAATAAGACTGCAAAGAAACTCTTCTGGTCGCATTATTTGGCGCCGAATTATCCGGTGCCATTTACCGATTAGCTGAAGCAGCTGATCGATCTGCACAAGGCGGCCGAACTAGCCATGAAGGATTTGATTGTCCGGCTATGGCCTGCCGAGCCAATTCCAAGCAGTTATTTCGGGCTCGTGAAGCGGCTGGTGAGTGCCTGCCCTCGACTCAAAGTCATCAAGCGGCCGGTCTGTATGGAGGGTGCACGGATGGCCTTTGCCCGCACAAAAGTGCACTGGGAAAGCTAGATAATGAAAACTTGATGACCGAGGGACCGCAAGCCCGAATTATATTATGATAGTGTCCTGAAAGGAGCCCGCCTTGTGGCTGAGAAATGCACTAAGGACATGGTATTTCCATGAGTACGGTCATGCTGTCCTTTGTAATGCTAAACAAGGTCATTTCTATTATTTATTGCCTGTTTATGTGAAAATTTTTATCATGTGCGGCCGTTGGAAATATATTAATCCTGAGAGTTGGCCAGTCGTTGGCTTCTGCCCCCACGTAGGAAGTACGGGGTGTTCGGGATAAAACTGAGCACTCTTTATCCCATTTTTGGGTCCTTGAAGGAGGTGTTCAGCACAACGAACCAGGCAATCAGAATATAGGGCTTTATCACTCTCACTTAGCCATAGGAGTTTGTAAAAAGTATGGTAGGCGCAGCCCCTGGTGTTCGGAAGACCGTACGAGGGGCTCTATAGGCACCTGATCGGGAGAAAAACCGATCCATCGCACGCTGCATTGGTTATGGGATTATGTGAAATTAATCTTTAAAGATTTTACAACCTATCGAACAGCCGACTAGCTCTCGCCGCTCGTCCGGAAGAACCGGGACACAATCGCAGTAGTTCTCCCGGCGCTACCTTAGCCGATATAGCGGAACGTAAGGTACCAAAACATGGGAGCCGGGCAAACCCAACTATTGACCCAACACATGATTCGGAGCTGATGCATATAATGCTATAAGTTTGGGGTGCCGAACAACCGAGAAGGTGGTCGGACTTTATTGCCATATTATGGGTACAATGAAGCCCCTGGCGTATTAAGGCATGACACGATGTATGTATGCCGTTATGACGAAAGGTGTCAATAAGAAATGATAGCAGATAAGCATCATATAAATCTACATGTTCTATTCGAGTAATACGTCTATGCGTATGAGTACAGGTGATGCTATAAAAAGAAGTATGATGGTGGAACCTGCTGAGACCAGGCGGGAAGAAGCTGTGTACGGATCCGGAGTGTATCTGGATTGTCTTCGAGGGGAATATCTAGGGATTCTCTTGCACGTCTGAGCTGATTCCCTGTCGCTAGTCCCGTCCTACGCAAAAGTGAACCTGCAAAGGAAATGCGAAAAGTATTTGTGTGCCACAGAGCGGTTGAGCTGCGCAATGTGGCCCTTCCTAGCTTTTGCCAGAGTATTTAATTGAGCTCTGGTCAAGCCGAGCTATCGTGCCATGAAGTAGTTCGGACTCCTTTATCGGTGTCTGGGAGCTTGGCCGTCGACTCAAGGTTTGGTTGAAAACTGCCACTCGCTACTTTTGCTGTTAAAGCGGCAGTATACTCTTCGGCGCCGAGGTGGAGTTCGGCTTTGCCCTTAACTGTGATGACGCCACGCGGGTCGGGCATCTTAAGCTTGCCGTAGGCATAGTGTGGTACCGCATTGAATCAAGCAAACACGGTTTGCCCCAGTAGTGCGTGATAATTACTGCAGAAAGGGACGATGTCGAAGACTAACTCTTCGGTACGGTAATTGTTTGGTGATCTGAAGACTACCGCCAGAGTGATGGAGCCTATACAACTGGCCTCCACACCTGGTATAACACCTTTAAAGGAGTTTTAGTGGGTTTGATCATTGAACGATCGATACCCATCTGGCGCACCGTGTCCTGGTACAGCAGGTTTAGACTGCTGCCTCTGTCCATAAGGACTTGTGTGATGCAGAACCCGCAAACTATTGGGCCGAGGATAAGTGCGGCTGAATTGCCCTGGTTGGGATTGGCCGGATGATCTGTATGATCGTAAGTGATTGGCCATAGTTTGTATTGTGGGGCGACTTGCTTCGCTGAGTCGACATCCCGAAGAGTGTACGTCCATTCCTGTTTGGGGATGTGGATGGCGTTTATCATGTTCACCGTTTTGATTTGCGGGGGAATTTTTTTTGTCCTCTTTTGTTTGATGATCTAGGCTCCTCGTCGTCTTCATTGCTTTGAGACCCTTCTCCTTGTTTTCGGCGCCTGACCTGCCGGCTTGTTTGAAGACCCAGCATTCTCTGTTGGTATGATTGGCTGCCGTTCCTCGGGTAACATGAATTTGGCATGGGTGGTCAAGTATGAGGTCCAGGCCGGATGGGCCCGAATTGTTCTTCTAAAGTGGCTTTTTCCCCTGACCGAACTTAGAGCCACAGAATCCGACATTGACTGTCGTCTCTTTGGCGTCATCATTGTTTTTGTGATGCTTGTGTTTGTTGCGTCGAGGTTTGCCGTTGCTGTCACTGGCCTCTGATGTGCCAGGATTGCTTGCTGTGTTGTTGCTACGAGCCAACCAGCTATCTTCGCCCGCACAAAAGCGGATCATGAGTGTCGTGAGGGCTGCCATGGATTTTGGCTTCTCCTGGCCAAGGTGTCGGGCGAGCGACTCGTCGCGGATGTTATGCTTAAAGGCCGGTAGGGCTTCGGCATCCGGACAGTCGACGATTTGGTACTTCTTAGTTAGGAACCGAGTCCAGAATTTCCTGGTTGACTCTCCGGGCTGTTGGGTTATGTGACTTAAGTCATCAGCGCACATAAGTGCCCTGGAAGTTGTCAAGGAATGCGTCTTCCAGGTTCTCCCAACTACCAATGGAGTTTGCCGGCAGGCTATTCAGCCAATGCCGAGCTGGTCCCCTGAGCTTAAGTGGGAGATACTTGATGGCATGTAGATCATCGCCGCGGGCCATGTGAATGTGGAGAAGGAAATCTACGATCCATACTGCAGGGTTTGTTGTAACATCATATGATTCAATGTTTACAGGTTTAAACCCTTCTGGGAATTCATGATCCACTACTTCATCGGTGAAGCATAGGGGGTGTGCGGCGCCTTTGTGCTGGGCTATATCACAACGCAGTTCGAATGAGTCTTGTCTATTGTATTCGGCCCGGCCGGACATGGTTTTAGTGTATCCGGCGTGATGATCATCCTCACACGTTGTGGCGTGCCCTCGTGATCCGTAGATCGATCTTGACTGTCCTGCTTTGTTTCCCAGTATGTCTCGCAGGTCTTGCGTGTAGCCCCTAGCCATAGTGTATTGGCGGCAGTGTGCGGGCAGTTGTTCGGGCTGGTACACCGCTTTGTCTCGGCCGCGAGGTGGCTAGTCAGCCTCGTCTTGTGTTGGTAGTGTAGGCTCTAGTGCCTCCTCCTCGAGTTGAGGTAGCAACCTGCGCTTTGGGTAACTTTTGGTTGGGCGCGTGAGTCCGTATTCCTCGGCTTCCAGGACCTCAGTCCATCTATCTGTTAACAGATTTTGATCAGTTTGAAGCTGCTGATGTTTTTTCTTCAGGCTTTTTGCAGTGGCTATAAGCCGGCGCTTGAAGCGCTCCTGCTCGACAGGATCCTCAGGCACGACAAATTCGTCGTTGCCGAGGCTCACCTCATCTTCGGAGAGAGGCATATAATTGTTGTCCTCCAAGTCTCCATATGTTGCCTGTTCATCTGGGCTAGCTTGCCCGTCCTCCTGCTCGGCCTGCTCGAAGTCGGGCTGGGCGGGATTGTATTCGTCTTCGGCACCATCTGGATTGCTATCATCTCCTGTGCTGGTGCTGCTATGGCGGGGCTTAGAGCGGCGCCGATGACGCCGGTGCTTTGATTGCTTCACCAAGGGATTATCCTCTGATGCCTCATCGCCATTGTTTTCTTTGGGGGTATCCACCATATATACATCATATGATGAGGTGGCTGTCCAACATCCTGTGGGCGGCGGTTCCTGTTCTTCGCATGCATCGTCATTCATACCATCGATGTCTTTGTAGTCGAAGTCGACCACGTCGGTTAAGTCATCGAGTGGATATTAAGTGGGTGGTGGGTGGGTAACGAATTTATTCGTCGTCCGCTTCCCACTCGAGCCGGAGATAGTTCGGCCAAGAGTCTCGTGATAAAGAGAGAGACCTCAATGAATTTAGCACG
This sequence comes from Triticum dicoccoides, assembly GCF_002162155.2. Taxonomy (NCBI): domain Eukaryota; kingdom Viridiplantae; phylum Streptophyta; class Magnoliopsida; order Poales; family Poaceae; genus Triticum; species Triticum dicoccoides. The sequence goes on from NC_041383.1 coordinate 209,037,089, forward strand.
TCACCCATGGGTGAGTGTTGAAAGATATCCGCGGAAGTAAACTCCATGATCAGCGCCCAATCGGATTCGATAGGCATGGACGCGCGCGGTTCAGAACCTAAGACCGGAGACGAGTCCGGGGGTCTGGCGATAAAGATCTCATTGGATGTGAAGTTTGTGTGTGGCTCCAAAGCCGACGAATGTGCGGCCTCCATGGCGGGGTCCATCCACACGTCCTCGGATGGCGTGGTCTGCTCCAGATTAGGGGCCGTGGCAGCCACAGGTGCGATATCCCGAACACCGTCTGATGGCAGATCTAAGTCGTGCGCATCGTGACTGCTCGGCACTCCTGACGCAGGCTTGAACCCGTCGAAGATCAAGTATCCGCAGATGTCGGCTGTGTAGTTCAAGTTTCCGAACCTGACCTGATGGCCAGGGGCGTAGCTATTGATCTGCTCCAGATGGCCAAGCGAATTGGCCCGCAGTGCGAAGCCGCCGAATACGAAGATCTGTCTGGGGAGAAAAGTCTCACCCTGGACCGCTTCATTGCTGATGATTGAAGGATCCATCAAGCCTCGTAGCGACGACACAGTGGAACTCTCAATGAAAGCGCCAATGTCGGTGTCAAAACCGGTGGATCTCGGGTAGGGGGTCCCGAACTGTGCGTCCAGGGCTAATGGTAACAGGAGGTTGGGGACACAATGTTTACCCAGGTTCGGGCCCTCTCGATGGAGGTAATACCCTACTTCCTGCTTGATTGATCTTGATGATATGAGTATTACAAGAGTTGATCTACCACGAGATCGTAGAGGCTAACCCTAGAAGCTAGCCTATGATTATGATTGTTGTTGTCCTACGGACTAAACCCTCCGGTTTATATAGACACCGGAGGGGGCTAGGGTTACACAGAGTCGGTTACAGAGAAGGAGATCTACATATTCGAATTGCCAAGCTTGCCTTCCACGCCAAGGAGAGTCCCATCCGGACACTGGACGAAGTCTTCAATCTTGTATCTTCATAGTCTGACAGTTCGGCCCAAGTATATAGTCGGGCTGTCCGAGGACCCCCTAATACAGGACTCCCTCAAATACCATCATCCTATATATCAGTCTTTACCTCTCGACCATTTCGAGACTCCTCGTCATGTCCATGATCTCATCCGGGACTCCGAACAACAGCCGGTCACCAAATCACATAACTCATATAATACAATATCATCATCGAACGTTAAGCATGCGGACCCTACGGGTTAGAGAACTATGTAGATATGACCGAGACACCTCTCCAGTCAATAAACAATTGCGGAACCTGGATGCTCATATTGGCTCCTACACATTCTATGAAGATCTTTATCGGTCGAACCGTTTTGACAACATACGTTATTCCCTTTGTCATCGGTATGTTACTTGCCCGAGATTCGATCATCGGTATCTTCATACCTAGTTCAATCTCATTACCGGCAAGTCTCTCTACTCGTTCTGTAATGCATCATCCTGCAACTAACTCATTAGTCACTTTGCTTGCCAGGCTTCTTATGATGTGCATTACCGAGAGGGCCCAGAGATACCTCTCCGATACTCGGAGTGACAAATCCTAATCTCGATCTATGCCAACCCAACAAACACCTTCAAAGATACCTGTAGAGTATCTTTATAATCACCCAGCTATGTTGTGATGTTTGATAGCATACAAGGCATTCCTCTGGTATCTGGGAGTTGCATAATCTCATAGTTGAAGGAATGTGTATTTGACATGAAGAAAGCAATAGCAATAACACTGAACGATCATAATGCTAAGCTAATGAATGGGTCTTGTCCATCACATCACTCTCCTAATGATGTGATCCCGTTTATCAAATGACAACACATGTCTATGGTTAGGAAACTTAACCATCTTTGATCAACGAGCTAGTCTAGTAGAGGCTTACTAGGGACACGGTGTTTTGTCTATGTATCCACACATGTATCAAGTTTCTGGTTAATACAATTCTAGCATGAATAATAAACATTTATCATGAAATAAGCAAATATAAAATAACAACTTTATTATTGCCTCTAGGGCATATTTCCTTCAGTCTCCCACTTGCACTAGAGTCATTAATCTAGTTCACATCGCCATGTGATTTAACACCAATGGTTCACATCGTCATGTGATTAACACCCATAGTTCACATCGCCATTTGAACAACACCCAAAGGGTTTACTAGAGTCAATAATTTAGTTCACATCGCCATGTTATTAACACCCAAAGAGTACTAAGGTGTGATCATGTTTTGCTTGTGAGAGAAGTTTAGTCAACGGGTCTGCCACATTTAGATCCGTATGTATTTTGCAAATTTCTACAATGCTCTGCATGAAGCTACTCTAGCTAATTTCTCCCACGTTAAATACATATCTAGATTGAGACTTAGAGTCATATAGATCAGTATCAAAGCCTGCGTTGTATCGACGTAACTCTTTACAACAAACTCTTTATCACTTCCATAACCGAGAAACATTTCCTTGGTCCTCTTTAAGGTAACTAAGGATAACTTTGACCATTGTCCAGTGATCTTTTCCTAGATCACTATTGTACCCCTTGCCAAACTCATGGACACAATAAGTTTGGTACACAACATGGCATACTTTATAGAACCTATGGCTAAGGAATATGGAATGACTTTCTTTATTTCTTTATCTTCTGCCGTGGTCGGGTTTTGAGTCTTTACTCAACTTCACACCTTACAATATAGGCAAGAACTCCTTTGACTGATCCATTTTGAACTCCTTCAAAATCTTGTCAAGGTATGTACCCATTCAAAGTCTTATCAAGCGTCTTGATCTATATCTATAGATCTTGATGCCCAATATGTAAGCAGCTTCACCAAGGTCTTTCATTGAAAAACTTTTATTCAAGTATCCTTTTATGCTATCCAGAAATTTTGCATCATTTCCAATCAACAATATGTCATCCACATATAATATTAGAAATGCTATAGAGCTCCCACTCACTTGCTTGTAGATACAGCCTTCTCTGAAAGTCTGTATAAAACCATATGCTTTGATCACCTCATCAAAGCATGTATTCGAACTCCGATATGCTTGCACCAGCTCATAGATGGACCGCTGGATCTTGCACACTTTGTTAGCACGTTTTGGATCAACAAAACCTTCTCGTCGCATCATATACAACTCTACTTTAATAAATCCATTGAGGAATGCAGTTTTGACGTCCATTTGCTAGATTTCAAAATCATAAAATGCGGCAACTGCTAACATGATTCGAACGGACTTAAGCATCGCTACGAGTGAGAAGGTCTCATCGTAGTCAACCCCTTGAACTTGTCGAAATCCTTTCGCGACAAGTTGAGCTTTGTAGACAGTAACATTACCATGAGTGCCAGTCTTCTTCTTGAAGATCCATTTATTGAGTATGGCTTGCCGATTATCGGCCTAGTCCACCAAAGTCCAAACTTTGTTCTCATACATGGACCCTATCCCAGATTTGGTGGCCTCAAGCCATCTGCCGGAATCTGGGCTCATAATAGCTTCTTCATAGTTCGTAGGTTCGCCTTGGTCTAGTAACATGACTTATAGGATAGGATTACCGTACCACTCTGGTGCAGAGCGTGCTCTCGTCGACCTACGAAATTCAGTAGTAACTTGATCTGAAGTTTCATGATCATCATCATTAGCTTCCTCTCTAGTTCGTGTAGGCATCACGAGAACGATTTTCTCTGATGTGCTACTTTCCAATTCAAGAGGAGGTACAGTTACCGCATCAAGTTCTACTTTCCTACCACTCACTTCTTTCGAGATAAACTCCTTCTCTAGAAAGGTTCCATTCTTGGCAACAAAGATCTTGCCTTCAGATCTGTGGTAGAAGGTGTACCCAATTGTTTCCTTAGGGTATCCTAGGAAGATGCACTTCTTCGATTTGGGTTCGAGCTGAAGCCTTTTGACATAAGTGTCGCAACCCCAAACTTTAAGAAACGACACCTTAGGTTTATTGCCAAATCACAGTTCATATGATGTCGTCTTAACGGATTTAGATGGTGCCCTATTTAACGTGAATGGAGCTGTCTCTAATGCATAACCCCAAAACGATAGTGGTAAATCGGTAAGAGACATCATAGATTGCACCATATCTAATAAGTACGGTTACGACATTCAGACACACCACTACGCTATGGTGTTCTAGGTGGCGTGAGTTGTGAAACTATTCCACATTGTTTTAAATGACGGCCAAACTCGTACTCAAATATTCGCCTCCACGATCAGATCGTAGAAACTTTATTTTCTTGTTACGATGATTCTCCACTTCACTTTGAAATTCTTTGAATTTTTCAAATGTTTCAGACTTGTATTTTATTAAGTAGATATACCCATATATGCTCAAATCATTTGTGAAGATTAGACAATAACGATACCCGCCGCGTGCTAACACTCATTGGATCGCATACATCGGTATGTATTATTTCCAGTAAGTCATTAGCTCGCTCCATTGTTCCGGAGAACTGAGTTTTAGTCAGTTTTCCCATGAGGGATGGTTCGCAAGTATCAAATGATTCCAAAAGTCCATATGCATGGAGTTTCTTCATGCGCTTTACACCAATATGACCTAAACGGCAGTGCCACAAATATGTTACCCTATCATTATCAACTTTGCATCTTTTGCCATCAATATTATAGATATGTGTATCACTACAACCGAGATTCAATAAACCATTTTGGGTGTATGACCATAGAAGGTTTTATTCATGTAAATAGAACAACAATTATTCTCTGACTTAAATGAATAACCGTATTGCAATAAACATGATCCAATCATATTCATGCTCAACACAAAACACCAAATAACATTTATTTAGGTTCAACACTGATACGTGTCCAATGTATCTATAATTTTTTACTGTTTCATGCTATTATATTATCTCTTTTGGATGTTTTATATGTATTAATATGCTATTTTATATTATTTTTGGGACTAACTTATTAACCTAGAGCCCAGTGTCTGTTCTTGTTTTTCCCCCTATTTTTGAGTTTCGTGGAGAAGGAATATCAAACGGAGTCCAAACGGAATAAAACCTTTGTGATGATTTTTCTTGGACCAGAAGACAACCAGGAGACTTGGAGATGAAGTCGAAGGAGCCACAAGGTGGCCACAAGGATGGAGGGCACGCCTAGGGGGGGGGACATAGGGCGTACCCCCACCCTTGTGGCCCCTCATGCACCTCCTGACCTAATTCTTTCACCTATATATTCCCATATATCCCCAAACCAACAGAGGCATCCACGAAAATACTTTTCCGCCTGCGCAACCTTCTGTACCTGTGAGATCCCATCTAGGGGCCTTTTTTAGCGTCCTGCCAGAGGGGGATTCGATCATGAAGGGCTTCTACATCAACACCATTGCCCTTCCGATGAAGCATGAGTAGTTTACCACAGACCTACGAGTCCATAGCTAGTAGATAGATGGCTTCTTCTCTATCTTTGATTCTCAATAGCATGTTCTCCTCGATGTTCTTGGAGATATATTTGATGTAATACTTTTTTACGGTGTGTCTGCCGAGATCTGAAGAATTGTGGATTTATAATCAGCTTATCTATGAATATTATTTGAATCTTCTCTGAATTCTTATATGCATGACTTTATATCTTTGTAATTCTCTTCGAACTATCAGTTTGATTTGCCCAACTAGATTGGTTTTTCTTGCAATGGGAGAAGTGCTTAGCTTTGGGTTCAATCTTGCGGTGTTCTTTCCTAGTGAAAGTAGGGGCAGCAAGGCACATATTGTATTGTTTCCATCAAGGATAAAAAGATGGGGTTTTCATCATATTGCTTGAGTTAAATCCTCTACATCATGTCATCTTACTTAATGTGTTACTCCATTCTTTATGAACTTAATACTCTAGATGCATGCTGGATAGTGGTTGATGTGTGAAGTAATAGTAGTAGATGCAGAATCGTTTCGGTCTACTTGACATGAACTTGATGCCTATATTCATGATCATTGCCTTAGATATCGTAATAACTTTGCCCTTTTCTATCAATTGCTCAGCAGTAATTTGTTCACCCACCGTATTATTTTCTATCTTGAGAGAAGCCTCTAGTGAAACCTATGGCCCCGGTCTATTTTCCATCATATAAGTTTCTGGTCTACAATTTTAGTTTCCGATCTACTATTGTTGCAATCTTTTATTTCCTGATCTATAAACCAAAAATACCAAAAATATTTACTTTATCATTTATCTATATCTATCAGATCTCGCTTTTGCAAGTAACCGTGAAGGGATTGACAACCCCTTTATTGCGTTGGGAGCAAGTTTGTTTGATTGTTTGTGCATGTATTCGGTGATTTGTGTGTTGTCTCCTATTGGATTGATACCTTGGTTCTCAAACTCAGGGAAAAACCAACGCAAGCTCAAGAAGTAGCAGGAAGAATTTCTGGCACCGTTGGCGGGGAGATCTACGCCAAGTTAAGACATACCAAGTACCCATCATAAACTCTCATCTCTTGCATTACATTACTCGCCATTCGCCTCTGGTTTTCCTCTCCCCACTTCTAAAATGATTTTCGAAAAGATTTGCCTTTTCTTCGCCCCTCTCCCGTTCGTTTTTCTCGCTTGAATTTTGTGTTCTCGTGTGTTGGATTGCTTGTTTTGTCATGATGCCTCAAGAGAATACCAAATTGTGTGACTTTTTTAACACTAATAACAATAATTTTATTAGTACTCCGATTGCTCCCGCCACTAGTGTAGCATCTTGTGAAGTTAATGCCGCTTTGCTGAATCTTGTTATGAAAGAACAATTTTTTGGCCTTCCTAGTGAAGATGCCGCATCCCATCTAAAAAATTTCGTTGATTTCTGTGATATGCAAAGAAAGAAAGATGTGGATAATGATATTGTTAAATTGAAGCTATTTTCGTTTCACTTAGAGATCGTGCTAAAACTTGGTTTTCATCTTTGCCTAAAAATAGTATTGATTCGTGGAACAAGTGTAAAGATGCTTTCATCTCTAAGTATTTTCCTCCTGCTAAGATCATCTCCCTTAGGAACTATATTATGAATTTTAAGCAACTTGATCATGAACATGTTGCACAATCTTGGGAGAGGATGAAATTTATGATACAAAATTGCCCTACTCATGGTTTGAATTTGTGGATGATTATACAAAAAATTTGTGCCAGATTAAATTTTGCTTCTAGAAATCTTTTAGATTCGACCGCGGGAGGCACTTTTATGGAAATTACTTTAGGAGAGGTTACTAAACTCCTAGATAATATTATGGTTAATTATTCTCAATGGCACACCGAAAGATCTTCCACTAGTAAAAAAGTGCATGCAATTGAAGAAATTAATGTTTTGAGTGGAAAGATGGATGAATTATGAAATTATTTGCTAGTAAGAGTGCTCCTATTAATCCTAATGATATGTCTTTATCCACTTTGATTGAGAATAACAATGAATCTATGGATGCGAATTTTGTTGGTAGGAACAACTTTGGTAATAACGCGTATAGAGGTAACTTTAATCCTAGGCCGTTTCCTAGAACTACTAGGGAAAAGCTTATACACAGAGACTTATCAGCAGCGCTTGTTAAGTAGACCGTTTCCTAGCACTACTAGGTAAAACAAAGCGCTACTGCTAAGTAACAATAGCGCTTGATGAAGCAGAGAGCTACTGCTACCCAAATAGCAGCAGCGCTTACCCCATAAAACGTGCTGCTACTATCACTGTTCTAATCGTTGCTGCCAAGCATGGTATATTAGTAGCACCCTTCTAAAAACCATGCTACTGCTAACAAAATAGTAGCAGCGCATTTTAAGGCGATAGTGCTGCAACTAACAAAAGGAAAAGAAAAGAAAAAAGGAAAGGAAAAAAGAAAAGGAAAATAAAAGAAAAATAAAAAAATGAAAGCAATAGCAGCGACGCGTTTTGACGAAAGCGCTATAGCTACTTTAGTATAGCGCATTTTCTCAAACAAGCGTTGTCGCTAACTTATCTATAACAGTAGCGCGTTTCTCTGAAGAATGCTATAGCTAAGTAGCTATAACGCGTGTTGGCTAAAAGCACTACTACTAAGTTTGACTCGCCCCTGCACGGGTGTCCCTCTTTCCCCCAATTCTCATTGTTCTCGCGTCTTCCCAACCTCTCCCTCGCCGGCCCTGCTCCTCGCTGCCCTGCCTCCATCGCCGCCACCGGAGCCGCACGCCCTCGGAGCCACCCTCGTCCGCTCCTTGCTGCCCCTGCTCCCTCGTCGCCCTACCTCCATCGCTGTCACCAGAGCCGCCACCGGAGCCACGCGCCATCGCCACCACCGGAGCCGCGCGCCCCGGAGCCACGCTCGTCAGCTCCTTGTCACCCCTGCCTCCCTCGACGCCCTTCTCTCTGTAAGCCCCACCCTCCTCTCTAGGTTAATTAACTTAGGTGAATTTAGTTATGAACCCTAGGAATTAGCTAGGTTAAGTAGGTTAACTAGGTAGGTTAATTTGGTTGACTAACTAGGTTAACTAGCTAGGTTAACTAATTAGGTTAACTAGCTAGGTTAACTAACTTGGTTAACTAGCTAGGTTCATTAGGTTCATTAGGTTAACTAGCTAGGTAAACTAGGTTGGCTAGGTTAGAGGAAAAAAAATAGTTTAGAGCAAATATTTAGTTAGGGCACTAGGGTTTAACTAGGGCAGTAGGGTTTAGAGAAAAAAATAGTTAGGGCAGTAGGGTTTATTTATGGTTTTTGTTTTGATAGTAGTCTTATTAGAAGAACAAAATGAAGAAAATGCTGCAGCAGTGCTGCTAGTAGTGTATATAGTGGTACTAGTAGATGTTAATTAGGTTAGGGCAGTAGTGGTACTAGTAGATGTTAATTAGATGTTTTTAGTTAGGGATGTAGGGTTTTACTAGGTTAATTAGGTGAAGTTAAATAAATAACCTAAATGAATTAAATTAGTAGTTAACTAAATTTTTAGGAGAAATTGTATATGCTTAAGTAGCTAGCTAGGGTTCATCTAATTAGTTAGTACTTGTTGATGCTTAAGTACTAGGGTAGTAGGGTTGGGGCAGTAGGGTTTTACTAGATGTTAATTAGGGCAGTAGGTTTTATAGTTTAAAATTTGTCTAGATTTTCTTGAAGTGTCAAACACTAGGAGATGCAAATTTGAAGTGGTCATGTTATATGCAAATTCCTCAATAGTGTTTGCTCATGTTTATCTACTGTTGTAGTTGCTCATGTACATGGTCTTAAGTGGTCCTATTATATGCAACATTGAAGTGGTTCGATTGTGCCCAGGTGGCCTTCTGTTGTTTCCAGGCAATGAAGATGAGTGGCCTATGTTTTGCCGGAATGTTGATTCATTTCCGTTCTGGCAAGTTTCAGGTGCTCGATTTGTCCACAATTTTAGCAAAGGTCATGCTGAAATTTTTCGTGAACTTCGGCATGACTTGTGCTACAAACTAGGACATATCAAGTGCCCGAGATAAGTCGCACCGGGAAGGAATCAACGTTCCTGCAAAACATAGGCCTTTTCATGTCATTATCCATTGTATTAGGTCTAGAATTAATTGACTAGATTTAATCCTAAGAAACATGGTTAGCAACGATGAAAGACAGGGTTCTGGTGATTGCAACGTCTACAAGGCGACATCCTCTTATTTGAACCTTCTCGATGAGCTACAGTTGTTGCAGGGCCCACCTGTCACATCCAAGACCGACACCGAGACTGGCGTTGAGACCCAGACCAGCACCGAGACCGGCACCGAGACTGGCAAAGCCGGTATAGAAACGAAACCAAAGAGGAGACATCGACGCCCAAACTAGCTCCTCACTACTAGACTAGTGGTCACAAAGGTGGACACTGGCAATTTTGAGCCAAAAGAGCCCATGGAAGCGCGCGCGTGCTACGACAATCAAATAGGCTGCATCATACAGACAACCGCCACTATCAATGATGAGAAACTAAAGAAGATAGAAAATATGAAGCACTCCCTCCTAATGAAGCTTCACCAGGTATTCTTGTTCCCGAGCCGGGATGAAATCAAATATACTGACCCAGATAAAGACCCGACAATGAAGAAGATAAACAGACGCGCCATGAGCAAGTTTAGAAATGCATTGTCCGCCTGGAAAGTAAGGGTGAAACATTGAATCATCAACAAAAAGGAACCCTACTCCGAGATTCTAAAGGATAATCCGACAATTACGGAAGATCAGTTTGAAAATATTCAAGGCGGCTTGTGTTGCTGAAGCTGCCAAAGAAAAGTCGGAGTACATGAAGGGGCTTCAAGAGAGGAACATGGGGTGCCACCACCTCGGAAGCCATGGTTATGCGGGGAAGAGGTCCATATGGGCCAAGGAGGATGCGGAACGCGAAAGTCTTGGCATCCCACACCCCTTGGCGGAGTTCACCGTCCCGCAGGAGCGTGATGTCCTCAGGGCCCGGTACCATTGGGACCTAGTGAAGAAGGTTTTCGAGACAAACATGGTCACGAGGGAGTTCATGAGACTGCTGGTAATTTTTAGCTTCTAATCAATTTGACTACACGTTTAGTCATATTTGTAGATTATCCTTGTTCCATTTGCAGAGAGAGTAACACATGATTGTGGCCGAAAGGGACTCGCTGTCTGAGGCGTTGGCAAGGCCCAAGTGGGACACCCATTCAACCGGGCCTTGAACATATTGGAAAAACTCCCGGTGGACACCCGGCCGTTGTATGTACGGGTGCACTGTGTCGGAGACGACGCCACGTGGAAGTAGTACTACTGTGGGACCATAGAGGAGAGAAAGGAAAGATGGAGGTTAAATGAAGAAAATATCGATAAGAAGGTTGAGATTGCGGTTGAGAAGAAATCAGGTCAGACGGTCGCAATAGCGGTAGCTGCCGCAAAATAGGAGTTTGTAGCTTCGTATGGTGTCTTGGTTCCGGTTGTCGTCAATTGGAGCAGGTAAAATACAAGTAAAGAGGTAGCGAACTTTCCCCTTTTTGACTTCTTTGGGAGCAGCTCGACTAGCGTTGCACCAGCACCTGCTCCCGCATCTGCTCCTGCACCGGCTCCCGCACCAGCTCCTGCACCGGCTCCCGCACCCGCTCATAGCACCCCGTCCTCCGTTTCGGACGTGCTCGGCGATGCTTCGTCTTCTGCTGAGCTCGACGCCCTCAAGGTACCTGTCACAATGACCCTCTTCAATAAATGTTAAATCTCTCGTTTCCGTTGCCTTTCGGATGTCTCAAGTCGCAGACATATCTTTGCAGGCCGACGCCCCATGCACCATATTGTACACCATCGGCGGACAGAAGGTGGACTTGGGGAAGGCGACGATAGTGAAGCCGAAGGAACAATTGCTCCACAGTCGGCCGATCCCCCCTGATGTCTTCAAGGTTTCCGTGGCCAGTGTCAAACTGGGACACCAGAATTTGGCTCCTCCTGTACTAGGGGGGATGAAGATGAGACCCCGCGGCAGTTTGGCGATTGCAAGATGTGGGTCCTGTTGTGTCTAAAGAGTCTGCTTTGTCTGGAGGCGGCCAGGAGCACACCCACGACCACGCAGCCTCAGCAAGGTATGAACATCAACACCCCACCTACTTAATTAGTGTCTCCTGTCGTGTCGGGTGATAGCGGACGGGGTGAGGAAGAGGCTCCATTAGTCGCTGATGACATCGCCGCCGTCGAAGAAGCAATGCATGATATCAATGCCATTGATGAGGATGAGGATGACAATGACACTCTAAAGTATCTCAATACTGGCGCCTATGACGACGGAGGATTGATGGCTCAGCAGTATGAGTACTCAGGATTTCAGCATCATGAGTAGGTGACCGAATTGCCGGAGGAAGAATGTATTATAGACAACCTTCAAGTAACAAAGAAGCATATGAAGAGATCGAGGAAAGGCAACAAAGCTGCTTCTATGATCCAGCCGCCTCAGTAGCCTAGGGTTCAAGACCATATAGCTATCCCTGGTTCGGCAAAATGCCATATCCCCGATCATCCACTCCTACCTAAGGCAGCGGTAGAGGCCATACACAGCGATCTAAGGAGACTTCATGATGATGTGTTGTAGAGAGAGAAAAGCCTAATCGCCTCGGAAAATCCAGGATACTCACTCTACGTGGTTAACATGTCGCGGCAAAGGTTGTACGTCGACACATTCCCCGCAGAGAAGTTCTTGCTTCGATTTGATTACATCTTCGACATGTTTCACTTGAAAAAACTGGATTTTACGTTTGTCCGCCTTTTTGCCTTGTACATGAACTACATCATCGGCATTGAGCAGATACCTTATATCTGTGTCACTGACCCGTACTTCATGAACAAGGGCTTCTTGGCAGTCTGTCCAGAGCACCGTGAATACGTGAGGGACTACATGGCCATTCATGGTCATCAATAAGGACAAGGAGACGATTCTCTTGCTTTATCATCCCATGTAAGTCATCCGCGCGAATATCCTTCCTTCGATTTCAATCATTCATTTGCACGGTGGAGGCTAATTTTGCACAGCCACGAGCGCGCCGTCCTCATCATCCTTTACCCCCGATTCTCCCATGCTCTTTACTTGGACTCGTCGAAGAACATGAACAAAAAACATTACACCCACATCATGTCTATTCTCGACAGTGCTATCTTTATGTACGGCGTACGGGTGTGACGCCCGGATAATCATGCCACAGTAATCTCCCACTAATCATGCCATTGTCATCATGATTACCTTGCTAATTGCCACTTGTCCAAAACATCAAGTTCAAAATCAAATTTAAATTGCAAGTCAAACATTTATTTCTGCAAACAGAGAAGCAAAAATGTTCGAGATTTTGCAAATAATGCCCAAGTAATTGTCATGAAGAAATCAACTCAAATTGGGTTTCTAATATGGCCAAAACAATATTTTCGTGGACCAACAAACATTTATTTTGGTCGTTTAAAATTCCAACAAGTAGTCTCACATTCCCAAACCACTTTAAACTTTGTGGGCTTCTCCAAAATAATGACCACTATTTGTGTGTCAAGTTTCACTGGCTGGCAGACTGTTACTAGTGAAATCTGTCTTAAACTCTCTTTTGATCTACCTTATGGGATGCCTTGATGTCCCTGTGACTATTAAAACCCAAGCTATCAAGTACTTGAGGCATTGTTTATGGAGAGGTCCTGATTTAGAGGACCACAGGCCTGCTATGGTTGCTTGGAGTACTGTTTGTAGACCTAAGGATCAAGGAGGCTTGGGGGTCAAGGATATTTTTGTTCAGAACAAAGCCCTTCTGCTCAAGAACTTGCACAAATTTTATAATAGGCACAATATCCCATGGGTCAATTTGATTTGGGAAACCTACTATAGTAATGGTGTGTTGCCTGGCAATTCTTGGGTCGGATCTTTTTGGTGGAAGGCAAACCTCAAGCTCATTGACAACTTTAGATCATTGGCCAGATGTCACATAGGGGATGGCACAAGTGCTTTATTTTGGTCTGATCTATGGCACTCAGCTTGTTTACAAGACTTGTTCCCACACCTCTTCTCCTTTGTGAAGAACAACAACACTACTGTGCACACCATTATTCATACTGAATTCCTGGAAGATTTATTCCACCTTCCACTCACTATGCAAGCCTTCCAGGAATTTGAAAATATGGAAGACATTTGTATTGCTTTAAGAACCTCTGCCACCCTGGATTGCACTGACACCTGGAGCTACATTTGGGGCAATGACCAATTCTCGGTTGCTCAGGCTTATAAAGTAATGATGGGAGTTAAAATAGTGCCCCAGCAGTTTAACTGGATTTGGAATAGTTTGTGCCAGCCCAAACACAAGGTGTTCTTCTGGAGGTTACTTCATGATAGGCTTAATACCAGGAACCTTCTGCGTAGGAAAACATTTCATTTGGAAAGCTACAACTGTGCTGTCCATAACTGTCCTCAGGAGGAAACATTGCAGCATCTCTTTTGGACCTGTCCTTTTGCCTCCCAGTGCTGGGATCTATTATGCCCTACAAGACAAGCTCATGTTTCTGTGCTTGAAGCTTTTGATGACCTCAGACAAAAATTACATGTACCTTTCTTCATGGAAATCATCATCCTAGCTTCTTGGGCCATCTGGATTTCAAGAAATAATCTCATCTTTCAAGCAATTCAACCTTCAGTTCAGAGGTGGAAAGCAATCTTCCTTGAAGAGATTAACTTGCTCAGATTCAGGATTAAAAAGAGTTTTGCTAGGGCTTTCTGTGATTGGCTTGGCCATCTTGTTCTGTAATTTGTATTTTATTTATTTTTTAAGTTTGTTTTGGTTTTTCTTTCTTTTTTCTAGGGCTTACCTCAAGCCTTAGTACTGTTGGACCTTTGTTTTTTCTTTCTTTATTAATATAAAAATTGCAGTGGGGTTTTGCCCTACTGTGTACAGTCAAAAAAAGTTTCATGTTGAACAAAACTCATTTGGTAATAAATAAAATGTCAAACTGTGGTGAAATGAATAAGCAGGAAAGTAAAAAAAGGAAAAAGACTAAAATCCTACTATGTCTTTGGGCCACATGTGACCACAGTTCCCATGGCCCAGCCCACCACGGCCTTTTCCCCCTTCCTCTGTTCCTCTGTACAGACAGGAGATAGGGGCAATGGCGGGAGTTCCTATTTGACGCATTTTGCGTCAAATTGCCACGCTTTCGCCCAGGCACATCGCTCGTGGTGCATCGATTGGGCCGGCCCATTGCAGTGCGCTGCAAAAACCAAGTGGAAAGAAGATGCTAAAAAGGTAGGTCGCGAACTCATGATAGCTGGGAATCGAACTACGGACTGCCTACTTGTGCTCGCTGGGTACTAGCCACTACGACGGAAGAGCTTAGTGGACCAATGTACAACGAGAAACAAGAAGAACTAACAAAAATATAAGAGTTAACATTGTTTGAAAAAAAACTTTACCATTTTTCGAAAATCGACCACCATGCTCTAAAATATATAAGTGAAGCACTAGAGCAAAACTATAAAGCTCAAAAGATATAAGTGAAGCACATAGAGTATTCTAACAAATTCCAAATCATGTATGGCTCTCTCAAAAGGTGTGTACAGAAAGGATGATTGTGGTAGACAAACAAGCAAAGACTCAAATCATAAAAGACGCTCCAAGCAAAATACATATCATGTGGTGAATAAAAATATAGCTCCAAGTAAATTTACTGATAGAAGTAGACGAAAGAGGGGATGCCTTCCGGGGCATCCCCAAGCTTTGGCTTTTAGGTGTACTTAGATTATCTTGGGGGTGCCATGGGAATCCCCAAGCTTAGGCTCTTGCCACTCCAATCTTAGGCTCTTGCCACTCCTTGTTCCATAATCCATCAAATCTTTACCCAAAACTTGAAAACTTCACAACACAAAACTTAAAGTAGAAAATCTCATGAGCTCCGTTAGCGAAAGAGAATAAAAGATCACTTCAAGGTACTGTAATGAACTCATTCTTTATTTATATGGGTGTTATACTTACTGTATTACAACTTCTCCATGGTTTATAAACTAATTTACTAGCCATAGATTCATCAAAATAAGCAAACAACACACGAAAAACAGAATCTGTCAAAAATCCTTCACTTATATATTTTAGAGCAACGGAGAACAATTTTGAAAATCCCGAACAAATTTTAAAGAACAAATTTTTTTTGAGTACGTGAACAAATATTTGAAATCCAGAACATTTTTTAAAAATTTTGAACAAATTTTTTGAAACATGAACATTTTTTTATAAAAAATACAATCTTTTATTTGAAAAATCCCGGCACTTCTTGGAAAGGCAAACAAATTTCAAATATTTTACACATTTTTTATTTTTCATTTTCTAAACATTTTTTGCAAAAACACGAACATTTTTCAATTTTGAGAACTAATATTTGAAACTTCTGAACAATTTTTAGAAACACGAACAAATTTTAAACATTTTAATGAAAAAAGCAGAACAAAAGAAAAAACAAACAGAGAAACAAAAAAAGAAAAAAAGATAACAGGAAAAAACAAAGAAAAGGAAACTACATTATTTGAATTGGTTAACAATTTTCCAAAAATGCGAGTTTTTTGAAAACTAGAACAATCTTTGAAAAATTGGAACACATTTTGAAATTCTTGAACATTTTTGTATTTTGTGAACAAATTTTTCGATATGGAACATTTTTTGAAATTCAGGAATAATTTTTGGATATGTGAACAAATTCTAGAAACGGGAACATTTTTTGAAATTTGGTCACATGTTTCGGAATTTATTGAAAAATTGTTTTGAAATGCAAACATTTTCTTAATGTCCAAAACTTGTTATGGGTTTGTGAACAATTTATTAAAATGGCAGGATTTTTTGTAAAAGAAAAGAACAAAAACAAAGAATAAAGAAAAATATAAATAGAAACAGAAAAAATGAAAAAGAAAAAGAAACAGAAAAGGAGCAAAAAAGAAAAAAGAACAAACCGTAAAAGGAACCTTCTAGAAGTTCCCAAACGAGAAAAACCAGTTGGGAATCTTCTAGGAGTTTCACAAAATCAGAACTGGCAAGCGATGCGAACGTGGTTTATGGGCCGGCCCAACTTGTCGCGCCCGTGTGCGATCGCCCGACACTTTGACGCAGAGAGCGTCAAGTAGGGTTTTCCGGCAATGGCATGGCATGCATCCACCGCCACCATGGCCGCTGCCGTTGTCGTGTCGAGCATCCCGCGGTCCTCCTGGTGGATAAGAACGTCAGCGGCCCCCTGGCGGGCCCTAGCACCCACTTTACCCTCTCCCTCCTGCTCCACCTCCCTCTCCAGATCCGGCATCGATTTACGCCGTCGTCACCGCCATCCGTCACCACCACGGCGACCGGCAACCCCGTGTCCGTTCGTCGAGTCCGCGTGCTTCTCCGCCGTCTACTAAGCAGACCCTGCATTCAATGCTAGCCCACAAGGACCACCCCATTACCTGCGCGGCGCGGCTCCTCCGCGTCGGCCTTCGCCACTGCCTCTGTGTCTTCCCGCGCTCCGGCAAACTCCGGCCTCCCCGAGCTCGTCATCCGCACCGCGGTGAGCTCCTCCTCCATTCCCCCTCCTTATACACTCGATTCGCGTTGTAGCCGTCATCCATGAGTTCGCCTTGGCCTTGTATGCGCGCGCGCCCGCATTCGCTGCCGCCCTCTGTGCGCGCCTCCCGCCAGCCGCGCCCTGCCTCGCCTCGCGTATGCCCCCCTCGGCAACGCCCCGCGGCCGTGCCACCGAGCCCGCATCTTGCTGCAGCACGCGCCCAGCCACAGCACACACACCCCGCGCCCGCTCACCTCCCGCGGCCGCGCTTGCTGCTCCGGTCCGCCTTCGCCGCTGTCCCGCAGCGCCTATGCCTGCCGGTGCCGTCTGCTCCGCCTTCGGCCGGCCTCCCCGCCCCGCGCGTCGCTCGCTGTGAGCCGCAACCACACGCCGCCCGCCTCACCCCCGCTTGTCCACCCGCGCCCCCCTACTCTGCTGCTCCCCGCCGCTGCGGCCGCCTCTGTTGCCCGACTCCTCGTGCTAGCACTGCCCGCGCTCGTCGTGCCCCGCTCGCCTGCCGCAGCTCCTGCGGCCGGCCACGCCCCCTGGCCATGCGCCAGGCCCTATGCCGCGCCGCGGCGGTGCCCCCACTGGCCTCGTCGAGGCCATGGCCTCGTCCCGCGACAGGGCGTAGCGCCCCTCGAGCACGGGTGCCCGCCCGTTAACCCGCCCCGCCTCGCTGGCTTAGTGCCATTGCCCAATGGGGCCTCCCACGCCCTTGCCAAAAAATATTTTGTAAATATTAATTAATTAATTATACTTAATTAACTTAATTAGCTAGGTTAATTAACCTAATTAACTAAACTTAGTTAATTAAAACTGCTAGTTTAGTTAGCTCAATGACATGTGGGCCTCACTGCCTTGTTTGACCAGTCAACCCGGTCAGACTTAACTATTGCCCCTGCTGACGTCATGATGATGTCATGCCGATGCAATAACTCCATTTTAGGTTTATTAATATTTTTAGGATTTTGTTAAAACTTTGAAAAATCATATAAATTAATTCGTATGTCGGATGAAAAAGTTTTATACATGAAAGTTCCTCAGAACGATGAGACAAATCCCAATGCACGGTCCGTTCATTCGCCACACGTCCCTAACATAGCGAACATCGAACCTTTCCCCTTCGATTCGTTTGTCCGAAAATGCCAAACTTCGGGAAAACTTTTCCGGATGTTTCTCCCTTCACCGGTATCATGTAACACTGTGTTAGAACACCCCTAGCATCCCTTATTGTCATGTTATGCATATGTTTGTGTGTATTTACTATTTCTTCCCCTCTTCTCTCTAGTAGACCCCAAGACAATTGTTGATGCCACTATGATCGTCTACGTCACCGACGACCCTCTTCCCTTTCAGTGGAGCTTCCAGGCAAGCCCCCCTTTGATCATCCCGATATCTCCCATTCTATTCTCTCATGCTTGCATTAGATTTTGCTACTATAATTGATTGCTCCTATTCTGATGCATAGCCTGCTTTTGTAACCTACTATTGTACCTTACCTGCTTATCCTAAACTGCTTAGTATAGGTTGGTTAGTGATCCATCAGTGACCCCCACCTTGTCCTTGTTGCCCCTGCTTCATCATCAACGACTCGATCAACGTGATCGACGACCAGACCCGACACCTCACATCACATCACGCCCCTTTTGTTGCTCGACTATGCAGAGTTACCATCGAGTGTTGAGGGTGATACCTCACACATCACTCTCGATGAGATCTCTATAGTGTAGCTACTCGGTCGTAGTCATAGAGGGTGATTCCTCCTTGACCACTCTCAATATTACTCTGTCGTGTAACCCCTCAAGTGTGAACCTCGAGGCTGGTTCCTCTTACATTCACCTTGATGATTACATCAAGTGGAATCCACCGAGGGTGATTCCTAGGGTTTTCCCCTTGATGTTTGGAGACACGGTTACCTTGACTTTACATGAGACCGTTGTTGAAGTCGGGTCAGCCCTGAGGGGTACCCATGAATTGATGTGAAAGTCAGGCGGGCCCATAGAGCACCCGCGAGTTTTCCACATGGCACAGCCGGGCAGTCTGGGCCCTTGCCATAAGTCCATGAGATGGGGCGACGGGGTCATCTTATCGTGAGTCTCTGCTCCTTTCCGCGAGCCCCCAATGCACTAACAGGTTTGGGTATTTGTTTTGAGTTGGCCTCTTGGCCTTCACACACTAACCACCACGCGAGAATAGTTATGGGCCTCGACATCGTAGTATCAGCCGAAGCTTTGTGAGATGTCCAGTTCAGCAATGCGGCATGGTTGGATCATGCTGTCCATCCGAGGCGGTGCTGGTATCCACCCTGCTCGCAACGACCCGGAGTGCTGCAGGCGATGGGCCCAAGACCCTGGAGTGCTTAGGATGTAGACCGACAGGGACCTCTCTGCTGAGCCTAGGTAGGGCTGCGACGTGTTGATCTTCCGAGGCTGGGCATTGACCCAGTAAAGTGTGTTCGACCAGAGTGACCGAGCATGTTGGGTAACGTGGTGCACTCCTGCAGGGAAGATATATATTCGAATACCGTGTCCACGGTAATGGACGTTTAGACTTATATCCCGATCTCATATAACTAGAAATGGATACTTGAGACATGTGATGGATATGTGGCTCCGGGATTGCTTTCTCGCAGGGAGTCGAGGAAGAATCTCTGGGCGTTATTTCTACAACATGTTTGTTAATTATAAAACTGCTATTCTTTACTCTTCTACATGGTGTAAGATGCTTGGAGCTGCTTGAAGATGCTAGTCTTTGATAGGCTAGGCCTTCCCCCTCTATTCCAGCATTCTGCAGTTCAGTCCAGAGATACAAACCTTCCATTTGATACCAATGCATACTTCGTATAGATCTGATGCTTGCGAGTACTTTGGATGAGTACTCACGGTTGCTTTGCCACCCCTTTTCCCCCTTCTTTCTTCTTTCCGGTTGATGTAACCAGATTGTGGATCCCTGGAGCCAGATGCCACGTCCGACGGATACTGCTACGTGGAGACCGCCGACGACCAGGAGTAGTTAGGAGGTCCGAGGCAGGAGGCCTTGCCTCTTCGACCGTGTTGCTTTTGTGCTAGCCTTCTTAAGACATCCTTGTTTAACTTATGTCTGTACTGAGATATTGTGTCTTCCGCTGACTCTTGTGTATCGAGCTATGTATTCGAGCCCTCGAGGCCCCTGGCTTGCAATATAAAGCTTGTATTATTTTGATTTGTTTCTAGAGTTGTGTTGTGATATCTTCCCGTGAGTCCCTGAACTTGATCGTACACATTTGCGTGTATGATTAGTGTACGATTGAATCGGGGGCGTCACAAGTTGGTATCAGAGCCGACTGCCTGTACGATCCCCCTTTCCAACTCCTTGGCCAAAGTTGAGTCTAGCATTTGAAAAACGGTTTTACTAACGTGGTTGTCTGGCTTACGGGCCCATGTCACCATTGGGTGGTATTAGGATATTTTATTCCTTGTCTATACTCTGGGACTCTAGCCTCTCTTCTATTTGGGTTAAATGATTTTTTTAACTCTAACTCGAGGTTCTCGTAAATACTTTCTCCCGAAGAACCCCTCACTCTAGACGATTGCTTGGTGCACCAGAAGAATCTGATGATACTCTCTGATGTTTTCCCGAGACCCTTGTGTCCTTCTCCGTTGCAATCCCTACCACCGATAAAACCTTATGGCTAACTACCTACAATTGTCGTTCATACCTTGATCCCCAGTTTCTCTTGTTATTACAAGGTGCCCCGAATTACTCTATGTTGTCCTAAGAATCCATTGAGCCTACTGCCTTGCAGCTCTTTGCCATATGAATACCCCTACGAATAATTACTCTCGCTTGTGGAGTATCCGTTTGTCCATAGTTCTTCATGTGTTTCACAAAATTCTTTGGAATGCTATTTGATCTTCCGAAACTCCTCAGTAGCCTATTACTCTTGTCCCTCCTTACCTGCTTACACTGTGGTTACTTCCATATGTCCAGCAATGCTCTTGAGAAACCTTTGTCATCATAATTTTGAGCAATTGATTCGATGTGTTGGTGAATGCTCACAATCTTCAATCAAAATTAGAATTCTTCCCATTGGCTCAGACGTCACTCCCGAACATGAGTTGGTGTTCAACAAATCAAGCCATGATTGATTGTTGATATATGTCTATTGAACTTACTTGTCTTTGATCAGAGCCTCTACTTCTGATCCACCGTTTTGGAAATCATAATTCCTTTGCATTTGATCTTTGAATTAGTCAGTTGTTTCTATAACCTGATCTCCTTGCATCCTTTCTTCTTCTAGTTGAGTATTGTTGCTCACATCAGATCCCTCGTGGACCACCAGATCCTTTGTGGGATTCTATCCGACAACATCCTTCATATACAGTAACCTTGTGAGCCTTCCCTTGGATACATAATGCATTTGGTAAATTGTATCCCCCGCTCTTGTCAACTATACCCTTCTTCTGGACTTAATTTACTCGTGAAGCTATGGTATATGTTCCTAAGATGCCCCTATGGGTTGAATCTATGGCTTCCCTAATCTGTGATAACCCAAAGATTATGGAGGTTATATCTACTAGAATTTCTTTGGATAAATTTTCAATTCTACGACTTCATCGAAAGCAAGAAGTGAATGGAAAATTGTGCATTAGAGAAATGGGAGTCGACCTTGAACCTTTGTGTTCATGCCCATGGACCCGATGTGGAACTTATCATGGAAGCTTCTTGTTATAATGATAATCCCGTTATGATAAGTTCATATTGTATCTATATTTGGTCCTTTGCAACCGTGGTTCCGACCCTATAGTTCTTCTTTGATACCATTTCTCGGACAAGTTGAAGTACTTGTCCTCTACAGATCTTTTCACCTGTCCAACCTCTATCATGTTGTACATTTGAGTGTTATACTCTCTTATCTCAAGGATATCACGGAACTACATAACTTCTTATGAGTTCTTCAAACAACTATTCTCGCCGATTGCAATTTTCCACGGGTTTTGAGTTGTTAGGCACTCGAGAACACCGATAACTGATTCAAGTCTCCATTGCGTTGTTTAACCTTTCTTGTAACCTAACATATCCGATCAGTGATAATTCCCCACTTATGTAAACACCTCGGTATACAACTCTATCAGTAAGACCTTGTTACTATTGTTGATGACATTCCGGTAGCCACCGATGGACGAGAACTTTGCCTATTGGTCCGCCTTGTCTTAACAAGCAGGAAAATGGTTCTCTTCGCCCCTCGCCCTTGGTACCAACGTTGTTGCCAACATAACTGACAGTCTATGCTTTGACATGCCTTGCTATCAGCGCCCTTCCTACTTTTAACCCACTTGGTGGGCCCATAACCCACAGTTCCACAGGATCGAAACCTAACTCTCCTATACATCCTTATCTTCCAATTGTTCCTCACGCTTGGCTTCGTATGTAATTCATGAACCACCTTTTGGTGATCTATTCTGGTATCAGATGCAATACTTATTCTTGATGCTCTGAACCCCCTTTCACACTCTATTTCAGACATCGATCGATTGTCCATCCGCTTGAAGCTTCTTATTACACCTTCTAGCCTTGCTCTCGATTACTTTCTTGAATTTCAACTCGAGAGATGCCTCTATGCCACGTTCGTGAGATAGCCCCCAGGTACCTATCTTGTGTTGAGCCTCGTCCTTCCTGATTCTTTCCCCCTTACTCCACCCCTTAAATCTCGGGACGAGATTCCTTGTAGTGGAGGAGAATTGTGACGACCGGATAAGCATGCCACAGTAATCTCCCACTAATCATGCCATTGTCATCATGATTACCTTGCTAATTGCCACTTGTCCAAAACATCAAGTTCAAAATGAAATTTAAATTGCAAGTCAAACATTTATTTCTCCAAATAGAGAAGCAAAAATGTTCGAGATTTTGCAAATAATGCCCAAGTAATTGTCATTAAGAAATCAACTCAAATTGGGTTTCTAATATGACCATAACAATATTTGCGTGGACCAGCAAACATTTATTTTGGTCGTTTAAAATTCCAACAAGTAGTCTCACATTTCCCAAACCACTTTAAACTTTGTGGGCTTCTCCAAAATAATGACCACTATTTGTTTGACAAGTTTCATGTTGAACAAAACTCATTTGGTATTAAATTAAAATGTCAAACAGTGGTGAAATGAATAAGCAGGAAAGTAAAAAAAAGGAAAAATACTAAAATCCTACTGTGTCTTTGGGCCACATGTGACCACAGTGCCCATGGCCCAGCCCACCACGGCCATTTCCCCCTTCCTCTGTTCCTCTGTACAGACAGGAGACAGGGGCAATGGCGTGGCACACATCCACCCCCACCATGGCCGCTGCCGTCGTCGTGTCGGGCATCCCACGGTCCTCGTGGTGGATAAGAACTTCGGCGGCCGCCTGGCAAAACCTAGCGCCCACTTTCCCCTCTCCATCCTGCTCCACCTCCCTCTCCAGATCCGGCATCGATTTACGTCATCGTCGCTGCAATCCGTCACCACCCCCACGACCGGCAACCCCGAGCATGTTCGTCGAGTCAGCGTGCTTCTCCGTCATCTACTACACCGACCCGGCATTCAACGCGAGCCCACAAGGCCCACCCCATCACCGGCGTGGCGCGGCTCCTACGCGTCGGCCTTCGCCACTGCCTCCGTGTCTTCCCGCGCTCCGGCAAACTCCGGCCTCCCCGAGCTCGTCATCCGCACCGCGGTGAGCTTCTCCTCCATCCCCCTCCTTATACACTCGATTCGCGCTGTAGCCGTCGTCCACGAGTTCACCTTGGCCGTGTATGCGCGTGTGCCCGTATTCACTGCCGCCCTCTATGCACGCCTCCCGCCAGCCGTGCCCTACCTCGCCTCGCGTATGCCCCCCTTGGCAGCGCCCTGCGACCGTGCCACCGAGCCCGCGCCCCGCTAGAACACGTGCCCAGCCATAACACGCGCACCCCGCGCCCGCTCGCCTCTCGTAGCCGCGCTTGCTACTCCGGCCCGCCTCCGCCGCTGTCCCGCAGTGCCTATGCCTGCATGTGCCGTCTGCTCCGCCTTCAGCCGGCCTCCCCGCCCTGCGCGTTGCGCGTTGCTCGCTGTGAGCCGCAGCTACACGCCGCCGACCTCACCCCCGCTCGTCCACCCGCGCCCCCTGCTCTGCTGCTCCCCGCCACTGCGGCCGCCTCTGTTGCCCGCCTCCTCCTACTAGCACCGCCCGCGCTCGTCGCGCCCCACTCACCTGTCGCAGCTCCTGCGGCCAGCCGCGCCCCCTGGCCGTGCGCCAGGCCCTAGGCCGCGCCGCGCCGGTGCCCCTGCTGGCATCATCGAGGCCATTGCCTTGCCCCGCGACTGGGCGTAGCGCCCCTCGGGCACGGGTGCCCGTCCGTTAACCCGCCCCGCCCCACTGGCCTGGTGCCACTGCCCAATGGGGCCTCCCACGCCCCTGCCAAAAAAATTGTAAATATTAATTAATTAATTATACTTAATTAACGTAATTAGCTAGGTTAATTAACCTAATTAACTAAACTTAGTTAATTAAAACTGCTAGTTTAGTTAGCTCATTGACATGTGGGCCTCACTGCCCTGTTTGACCAGTCAACCCAGTCAGAGTTGATGGTTGCCCTACTAACGTCATGATGATGTCATGCCGATGCAATAACTCCATTTTAGGTTTATTAATATTTTCAGGATTTTGTTAAAGCTTTGAAAAATCATATAAATTAATCCGTATCTCGGATGAAAAAGTTTTATACATGAAAGTTGCTCAGAACGACGAGATGAATCAATGTGCGGTCCGTTCATTCACCACACGTCCCTAATATAGCGAACATCAAACCTTTCCCCTTTGATTCGTATGTCCGAAAATGCCAAACTTTGGAAATACTTTCCCAGATGTTTCCTCCTTCACCGGTATCGTGTAACACTGTGTTAGAACACCCCTAGTATCGCTTATTGTCATGTTATGCATATGTTTGTGTGTATTTACTGTTTCTTCTACTCTTCCCTCCGGTAGACCCTGAGACCGCTGTTGATGCCACTATGATCGTCTACGTCACCGACGACCCTCTTTCCTTTCAGCGGAGCTTCTAGGCAAGCCCCCCATTGATCATCTCGATATCGCCCATTCTATTCTCTTATGCTTGCATTATATTTTGCTACTGTAATTGATTGCTCCTATTCTGATGCATAGCCTGCTTTTGTAACCTGCTATTGTACCTTACCTGCTTATCCTAAACTGCTTAGTATAGGTTGGTTAGTGATCCATCAGTGACCCCCACCTTGTCCTTGTTGCCCCTACTTCATCATCAACGACTCGATCTATATGATCAACAACCAGACCCGACACCTTGACCACTCCTGATATGACTATGTCGTGTAACCCCTCTAGTGTTAACCTCGAGGGTGGTTCCTCTTACGTTCACCTTGATGATTACATCGAGTGGAATCCATCGAGGGTGATTCCTCGGGTTTTCCCCTTGATGTTTGGACACATGGTTACCTTGAATTTACTTGAGACCATTGCTGAAGTCGGGTCGGCCCTGAGGGATACCCGCGAGTTGATGTGAATGTCGGGTGGGCCCGTAGAGCACCTGCAAGTTTTCCGCATGGCATGGCCGGGCAGACTGGGCCCTTGCCGTAAGTCCATGAGACGGGGCAACGGGGTCACCTTATCGTGAGTCTCTACTTGTTTCTGCGAGCCCCCAATGCACTAACAGGTTTGGGTATTTGTTCTGAGTTGGAATCTGGCCTTTACGCACTAACCACCATGCGAGAATAGTTGTGGGCCTCGATGTTGCAATATCAGCCGAAGCTTCATCAGACGTCCAGTTCAGCAGTGCAGCACAGTCAGATCATGCTGGCCATCCGAGGCGGTGCTGGTATCCACCCTGCTTGCAACAACTCGGAGTGCTGCGGGCGATGGGCCCAAGACCCCGGAGTGCTTAGGATGTAGACCAGCGGGGACCTCTCTGCTGAGCCTAGGTAGGGCTGCGACTTGTTGATCTTCCGAGGCTGGGCATTGACCTAGTAAAGTGTGTCCGACCAGAGTGATCGAGCGTGTTGGGTAATGTGGTGCACCCCTGCAAGGAAGATATATATATATATATATTCGAATACCATGTCCACGGTAATGGACGTTCAGACTTATATCCTGATCTTATATAACGAGAAATGGATACTTGAGACATGTGATGGATATGTGGCTCCGGGATTGCTTTCTTCCAGGGAGTCAAGGAAGATTCTCTTGGCGTTGTTTCTACAACATGTTTGTTAATTATAAAACTGCTATTCTTTACTCTTCTACATGTTGCAAGATGCTTGGAGATGCTTGAAGATGCTAGTCTTTGATAGGCTAGGCCTTCCCCCTCTATTCTGGCATTCTGCAGTTCAGTCCACAGATACAAACCTTCCATTTGATACCAATGCATACTTAGTATAGATCTGGTGCTTGCGAGTACTTTGGATGAGTACTCAGGGTTGCTTTGCTATCCCTTTTCCCCATTCTTTCTTCTTTCCGGTTGATGCAACCAGATGGTGGATCCCTGGAGCCAGATGCCACGTCCGACAGATACTGCTACATGGAGACCGCAAACGACCAGGAGTAGTTAGGAGGACCCAGGAAGGAGGCCTTGGCTCTTCGATCGTGTTGCTTTTGTGCTAGCCTTCTTAAGACATCCTTGTTTAACTTATGTTTGTACTCAGATATTGTTGCTTCCGCTGACTCTTGTGTATCGAGCTATGTATTCGAGCCCTCGAGGCCCCTGGCTTGTAATATAAAGCTTGTATTATTTTGATTGATGTCTAGAGTTGTGTAGTGAGATCTTCCCGTGTGTCCCTGATCTTGATTGTACACATTTGCATCTATGATTAGTGTATGATTGAATCGGGGGCGTCACAACGGGGTGGAGAGATCAAGACCAAGAAGACAAGGAACCGCAAGCCTGCCTTCGACCATAAGACGGACTTCTGCTGCATCCAGCAACCGAGTGGTACTCTTAGTGATGGATTCTATGTCCTCCACCACATGCTGGAGTACAGACGGGATCAGCAGAACCTTCGCATGTCACCTACATCCGGTGATGCCCATATTCTACAATGGGAAAAGAACCTAGGAGATATCCTGGATCATCGACTTTGAGCTGAGTTCTATCACATCCAGCGTGAACTTTCCCAAATCATCATGAAGGAGGTCGTCGAAAAAATAGGGATGTTCTACGAAGAAGGGCAAATGTTGCGGGAAGACGTCCGAACACGCATATCGGCTCAGCGTCTCGACCTGAAGCCTTTCACTAAGCTCGGGGACTATCTCCCTGACTTGGATGGATGGCATGACATGTTGGAGTGATTGATGATATATGACAATGTGTCTGTTTAGTCCATACTTTCTCTATGACGAAACTTTGACTTATGCACGACGAAACTTTATTTGTGATGTAATTAAACCATCCTCCTCAACTAGCGAAGATCACTCTAGTTAGGGAATTTTGGGTACGATGAACTTTGTTATTTATGCTTATGATATGTTGCTTCTATTTTTGCCAAGTCCGTCTCTTTCTGTTGCTCAACTATATATGTTGCATATCATCGACTCATGTGATGATGTAGGTGCATAGATCATCGCTGGCGAAGAAGTGCTACGCTAGGAGTATACAACGAGTGGCCGGAGTGTCAGGCCCAGATGTACCGGTTTCTGAGCTACAACCACTAGTTAGTTTATGTTCTAGTGCAAGAGAGGGATACGAACTGATGCCTTGAGAAGTACTACATTATGTATGATGAGACATGTCATGTAACTTGTATAGCTATATCGTGATTATGATGTGACGACATGATTTGTGTTGGATGATACGGTGAGACTATTATGTGTATGATATGACGAGCATATTGCATGTTTATGATATGATTAGAATATTGTATAAAACTTGTACAAAAACATCACAAATACGTAGCAAAAGAAGATATGAGAAAATATAGTAGTAGCGCTCTTTAGCGCTATACATGAAAATGCTACTGCTAAAGCACTTAGCAGTAACGCTGGTTTGAAAAACGCTACTGCTAAAGCACTTAGCAGTAGAGCTGGTTTGGAAAGCGCTGCTGCTAAGTAGGTATAGCAGTAGCGCGTATCAAATAGCGCTACTGCTAAACGTTAGCTGTAGCGCCGTATCAGTAGCGTGCTGCCCCGCGCTATTGATAGCCCATAGACCCGTGCTATTGCTAGTAATTCTTCTAATAATTATGGTAATTCCTAACAACAATTCTTATGGAAATTTTAATAAGATGCCTTCTAATTTTGAGATGAGTGTCAAAGAATTTATGAGTTCGCAAAAGAATTTCAATACTTTGATTGAAGAAAAATTTCTCAAGATTGATGATTTGGTTAGGAACGTGGATAGAATTTATCTTGATGTTGATTCTTTGAAACTTAGATCTATTCCACCCAAGCATGATATTAATGAGTCTCCCAAAGCCATGAGAATTTCCATTGATGAGTGCAATGAAAGAATCTCTAAGATGCGTGCTAAACGAGATTTGTTTGAAAAAGCGTGTTCTTCTAGTTTTCGTGAAAATAATGATGAAGATATTAAAGTGATTGATGTGACTCCTATTGAATCTCTGTTTTCTAATATAAATCTTGATGAAGATGGGACTGGAGATGAGTCGACTTTAGTTAAAAGGCATCCCGATGATTTGGAGTTTTTACATCTTGATGCAAAAATTGATAAAAGTGAGATTGGAGAGGTCAAGACTTTAAGTAGCAATGAACCCACTCTTTTGGATTTCAAGGAATTTAATTATGATAATTGTTCTTTAATAGATTGTATTTCCTTGTTGCAATCCATGTTGAATTCTCCTCATGCTTATAATCAAAACAAAGCTTTTACTAAACATATCGTTGATGTTATGTGCATTTGAAGAAAAGCTTGAATTGGAAGTTTCCATCCCTAGAAAACTTTATGGTGAGTGGGAACATACTATTAAGATTAAAATTAAAGATTATGAATGCCATGCTTTGTGATATTTGGGTGCTAGCGTTTCCACAATTCCAAAACCTTTATGCGATGTGTTAGGTTTCCATGAGTTTAATGATTGTTCTTTAAATTTGCATCTTGCGGATTCCACTATTAAGAAACCTGGGAAGGACTAATGATGTTCTTATTGTTGCAAATAGGAATTATGTGCCCGTAGATTTCATTGTTCTGATAAAGATTGCAATCCTACATGTCCTATTATTCTTGGTAGACCTTTCCTTAGAACAATTGGTGCAATTATTGAGATGAAAGAAGGAAACATTTGATCAATTTCCATTAAGGAAGGGCATGGAACACTTTCCTAGAAAGAAAACTAAATTTCCATATGAATCTATTATGAGAGCTACTTATGGATTGCAGACCAAAGATGACAATACCTAGATCTATTTGTGTTTTATGCCTAGCTAAGGGCGTTAAACAATAGCGCTTGTTGGGAGGCAACCCAATTTTATTTTTGTTTTTTTGCTTTTTGTTCCTGTTTTGCATTGAATAATTCGTATAGCCTCTGGTTAGATGTAGTTTTGTGTTTTAATTAGTGTTTGTGCCAAGTAAGACCTTTGGGATAGCTTACGGTGATAGTTGTTTTGATCCTGCTGAAAAACAGAAACTTTGCACCCAGTAAATAATTTCCTGGATTTCATTGAAACGCGCTTTTGATCTGATTCTTTTTGCTCTGGATTGGTACACAAATTGCCAAGGTTGACCTATTTTTTCAGAATTTTTGGAGTTACAGAAGTATTTGAGAGTTTTAGATTGCTACAGACGGTTCTGTTTTTTACAAATTCTGTTTTCTATGTGTTGTTTGCTTATTTTGATGAATCTATGGGTAGTATCGGGGGGTAACCATGGAATAGTTGGAATAGAGTACATATTACACCAATATATATAAAGAATGAGTTTGCAATAGTACCATAAAGTGGTGATTTATTTTCTTATACTAATGGAGTTTATGAGATTTTCTGTTGAGTTTTGTGTTGTGAAGTTTTCAAGTTTTGGGTAAGGATTTGATGGACTATGGAATAAGGAGTGGAAAGAGCCTAAGCTTGGGGATGCCCAAGGCACGCCAAGGTAATATTCAAGGACAACCAAGAGCCTAAGCTTGGGGATGCCCCGGAAGGCATCCCCTCTTTCGTCTTCGACTATCAGTAACTTTACTTGAGGCTATATTTTTATTCACCACATGATATGTGTTTTGCTTGGAGAGTCCTGTATGATTTGAGTCTTTGTTTTTTAGTTTGCCACAATCATCCTTGCTGTACACACCTTTTGAGAGGGACACACATGAATCATGATTTATTAGAATACTCTATGTGCTTCACTTATATCTTTTGACCTAGGCAATATTGCTGTAGTAGTTCACTTATACCTTTTTAGAGCACGGCGGTGGTTTCATTTTATTGAAATTGATGAACTATTATGCTTCACTTGTATTATTTGAGAGTCTCTAAACAGCATGGTAATTTGCTTTGGTTATCAATTTAGTCCTAGTATGATAGGCATCCAAGGGGGATATAATAAAAACTTTCATATAAAGTGCATTGAATACTATGATTCCACCATTGCTAGCCTCTCTTGTGCCGCGGAACTCTCACCTGTAGCATACACCCACCATATACCTTCCTCAAAGCAGCCACCATACCTACCTATTATGGAATTTCCATAGCCATTCCGAGATATATTGTCATGCAACTTTCCACTGTTCCATTTATTATGACACGCTTCATCATTGTCATATTGCTTTGCATGATCATGTAGTTGGCATCGTATTTGTGGCAAAGCCACCTTTCATAATTCTTTCATACATGTCACTCTTGATTCATTGCACATCCTGGTACACCGCCGGAGGCATTCATATAGAGTCATATTTTGTTCTAAGTATAGAGTTGCAATTCTTGAGTTCTAAGTAAATAAAAGTGTGATGATCTTCATTATTAGAGCATTGTCCCAGTGAGGAAAGGATGATGGAGACTATGATTCCCCCACAAGTTGGGATGAGACTCCGACGAAATATAAATAAATAAAAAAAGAGGCCAAAAAAATGAGAAAGGCCCAAATAAAAATAAAAATAAAAACATGAGAGAAAAAGAGAGAAGGGGCAATGTTACTATCCCTTTTCCACACTTGTGCTTCAAAGTAGCACCATGATCTTCATGATAGTCTTCTATGATATTACTTTCATATACTAGTGGGAATTTTTCATTATAGAACTTGGCTTGTATATTCCAATGATGGGCTTCCTCAAATTGCCCTAGGTCTTCGTGAGCGACCAAGTTGGATGCACACCCACTTAGTTTGTTTTTGAGCTTTCATAAACTTATAGCTCTAGTGCATCCGTTGCATAGCAATCCCTACTCACTCACATTGATTTCTATTGATGGGCATCTCCATAGCCTGTTGATATGCCTAGTTGATGTGACACTATCTCCCTGTTTTTATCTTCTACACAACCACTGCTACCTCTTGAGCTTGTGTTGGTTTTTCCCTTGAAGAGAAAAGGGTGATGCAGCAAAGTAGAGTAAGGATTTCCCTCAGTTTGAGAACCAAGGTATCAATCCAGTAGGAGACAACGCACAAGTCATCGAATACCTGCACAAACAATCAGACAAACTTGCATCCAGCATGATAAAGGGGTTGTCACTCCCTTCACGGTTACTTGCAAAAGTGAGATCTGATAGAGATAAATAAATGGTAAAGTAAATATTTTTGGTATTTTTTGTTTATGGATCTGAAAGTAAAAGATTCTAAAATAGTAGATCGGAAACTAATATGATGGAAAAGAGAAATTATATGATGGAAAAGAGACCCGAGGGCCATAGATTCCACTAGTGGCTTCTCTCAAGATAGCAAATAATACGGTGGGTGAAAAAAATTACTACCGAGCAGTTGATAGAAGAGCGCATAATTATGACGATATCTAAGGCAATGATCATGAACATAGGCATCACGTCCGTGTCAAGTTAATAAAGAACAGAGTAACGCATTAAGTAAGATGACATGTTGTAGAGTAATTAACTCAAGCAATATGATGAAAACCCCATCTTTTTATCCTTGATGGCAATAATACAATATGTGCCTTGCTGCCCACACTGTCACTCGGAAAGGACACCGCAAGATTGAACCCAAAGCTAAGCACCTCTCCCATGGCAAGAAAAACCAATCTAGTAGGCCAAACTAAACCAATAATTCGAAGAGACTTGCAAAGATATCAAATCATGCATAAAACAATTCAGAGAAGATTCAAATAATATTCATAGATAATCTGATCATAAATCCACAATTCATCGGATCTCGGCAAACACCGCGCAAAAGAGTATTACATCGAATAGATCTCCACGAGCATCGAGAAGAACATGGTATGGAGAATCAAAGAGAGAGAAGAAGCCATCTAGCTACTAGCCATGGACCCATAGGTCTGTGGTAAACTACTCATGCTTCATTGGAAAGGCAATGGTGTTAATGTACAAGCCCTCCATGATGGAATCCCCCTCCGGCAGGATGTCGGAAAAGGCCCCTAGACGGGATCTCACAGGTACAGATGGTTGCGGCGGTGGAAAAGTGTTTTCGTGGCTCCCCGTGATGGTTTTGGGGTATAAGAGTATATATGGGCGAAAGAATTAGGTCAGGAGACCCACGAGGGGACCACGAGGTTGGGGGGCATGCCCTACCCCCCTCGGTGCGCCCTCCACCCTCACGGCCGCTTTGTTGCTTCTTCGACTTCATCTCCAACTCTCCTGGTTTGCTTCTGGTCCAAGAAAAATCATCGCGAAAGTTTTATTCCATTCGGACTCTGTTTGGTATTCCTTTTCTGCGAAACTCTAAAACATGTAAAGAAACAAAAACTGGAACTGGGCTCTAGGTTAAAGGTTAGTCCCAAAAATAATATAAAATAACATATTAATGCATATAAAACATCCAAAACAGATAATATAATTGCATGGAACAATAAAAAATATAGATACGTTGGAGACGTATCAAGCATCCCCAAGCTTAATTCCTGCTCGTCCTCGAGTACGTAAATGATAAAAACAAATTTTTTGACGTGGAATGCTACTTAACATATTTATCAATGTAATTCTCTTTATTTGTGGCATGAATGTTTAGATCCAAGAGATTTAAAACAAAAGTTTAATATTGACATAAAAACAATAATACTTCAAGCATACTAACAAGGCAATTATGTATTCTCAAAATAACATGGCCAAAGAAAGCTTATTCCTACAAAATCATACGGTCTGGCTATGCTCCATCTTCATCACACAAATACTCAAATCATGCACAACCTCGGTTTCAGCCAAGCAATTGTTTCATACTTTAGTATTCTCAAACCTTTTCAACTTTCACGCAATAAATGAGCATGAGCCATGGACATAGCATTATGGTGGAATAGGATGGTGGTTGTGGAGTGATGTCTACTACACAACCTTCTTCTTGTAGACGTTGTTGGGCCTGCAAGTGCACAGGTTTGTAGGACAGTAGAAATTTCCCTCAAGTGGATGACCTAAGGTTTATCAATCCATAGGAGGCGAAGGATGAAGATGGTCTCTCTCAAACAACCCTGCAACCAAATAACAAAGAGTCTCTTGTGTCCCCAACACACCCAATACAATGGTAAATTGTATAGGTGCACTAGTTCGGCGAAGATATGAAGATACAAGTGCAATATGGATGGTAGATAAAGGTATTTGTAATCTGAAATAATAAAAACAGCAAGGTAGCAAGTGATAAAAGTGAGCATAAACGGTATTGCAATGATAGGAAACAAGGCCTAGGGTTCATACTTTCACTAGTGCAAGTTCTCTCAACAATAATAACATAGATAGATCATATAACAATCCCTCAACTTGCAACAAGGAGTCACTCGAAAGACACTAATAGCGGAGAACGAATGAAGAGATTATGGTAGGGTATGAAACCACCTCAAAGTTATTCTTTTGGATAAATCTATTCAAGAGTTCGTATTAGAATAACACCTTAAGACACAAATCAACCAAAACCCTAATGTCACCTAGATACTCCATTGTCACCTCAAGTATCCGTGGACATGATTATACGATATGCATCACACAATCTCAGATTCATCTATTCAACCAACACAAAGTACTTCAAAGAGTGCCCCAAAGTTTCTACCGGAGAGTTAATAACATGTGCCAACCCCTATGCATAGGTTCATGGGTGGAACCCGCAAGTTGGTCACCAAAACATACATCAAGAGGCACATGATATCCCATTTTCACCACAGATAAGCACGGCAAGACATACATCAAGTGTTCTCATAAAAGACTCAATCCGATAAGATAACTTCAAAGGGGAAAACTCAATTCATCACAAGAGAGTAGAGGGGGAGAAACATCATAAGATCCAACTACAATAGCAAAGCTCGGGATACATCAAGATCGTGACATAGAGGGAACACGAGAGAGAACACGAGAGAGAGAGAGATCAAACACATAGCTACTGGTACATACCCTCAGCCCCGAGGGTGAACTACTCCCTCCTCGTCATGGAGAGCGCTAGGATGATGAAGA
Organism: Triticum dicoccoides; assembly: GCF_002162155.2. Taxonomy (NCBI): domain Eukaryota; kingdom Viridiplantae; phylum Streptophyta; class Magnoliopsida; order Poales; family Poaceae; genus Triticum; species Triticum dicoccoides. The sequence goes on from NC_041383.1 coordinate 209,071,581, forward strand.
TGGCCACGGTGAAGGATCCCCCCTCCGGCAGGGTGCCGAGAAGGGCTACCGAGAGGTTTTTGGTGGCTACAGAGGCTTGCGGAGGCGGAACTCCCGATCTACCTTGATATTCGATGGTTTTAGGGTACGTAGGATTATATAGGCGTAAGAGGTCGGTCGAGGGGTGCTCGATGGGTCCACGAGACAGGGGGCCGCGCCCTGTAGGGGGGGTGCTATCTCGTGGGCTCGTCGAGGGTCTTTTGACTTGATCTCCAAGCCTCCAGGATGATATTCTTCCAAAAAATCACGATGCCGAAGGTTTCATTTCGTTTGGACTCCGTTTGATATTCCTTTTCTTCGAAATACTGAAACAAGCATTAAAACAGCAATATGGGCTGGGCCTCCGGTTAATAGGTTAGTCCCAAAAGTAATATAAAAGTGTATAATAAAGCACATAATCATTCAAAACAGATGATAAAATAGCATGAATGCTTCATAAATTATAGATACGTTGGAGACGTATCAAGCATCCCCAAGCTGAATTCCTACTCGTCCTCGAGTAGGTAAATGATAAAAGAAAGAATTTATGAAGTGTGAATGCTAGAAGGTGCACAAGTTTGATCAATGATAATTCCAATCACCTTTTCTAGCATGATAATATGTCATAACAGTAGTTCATCTCATAAAACTTTTCACGATAACGTAACAAGCCATTCACATGTTGAAGCATAGACCATAAACTTCTTGAAAACTAGCAAACTTCATTCTTAGTCATCAAAACAATTGCAATTCATCTCACTTTCAGGAAGAGTCTATGTCAGAGCTTTGATTTAGCAAACTTCACATACTCAACTATAATATAGTCTTCTACAATTGCTAACACTCACGCAATACTTGTGGTTATGAAGTTTTAATCAGACACAGAGAAAGATTGGGACTTATAATGTTGCCTCCAAACGTATTCACCTTTGGGTGATGTCAACAATAATAGTTCATGCTAACGTACATCCAATTGGATATATATATCATGATCACCCTAACACAAAGTGCTTGCCAAAGGATAAAATGAAAAAGGGAAAGGTGAAGATCACCTTGACTCTTGCATAAAGTAAAAGACATAAAGTAAAAGATAGGCTTCGCAGAGGGAAGCAGAGGTTGTCATGCGCTTTTAGGGTTGGATACACAAAATCTTAATGCGAAAGAACGTCACTTTATATTGCCCCTTGTATATGGACCTTTATTATGCAGTACGTCGCTTTTATTGCTTCCATAACAAGTTCATACAAAGCTGATTTTCTCCACACTAATAATTCATGCATATTTAGAGAGCAATTTTTATTGCTTGCACTGATGACAACTTACTTGAAGGATCTTACTCAATCCATAGGTAGATATGGTGGACTCTCATGGAAAAAACTGGGTTTAAGGATATTTGGAAGCACAAGTAGTATCTCTACTTGGTGCTAGGAATTTTGGCTAGCATGACGGGGAAAGGGAAGCTCAACATGTTTGAATGATCCATGACAATATACTTTAACTGAGAGGCGAGAAAACATAACCCATTACGTTGTCTTCCTTGTCCAACATCAACTCTTTAGCATGTCATACATAATGAGTGCTCACAATTATAAAAGATGTCTATGATAATATATTTATATGTGAAACCTCTCTTCCTTCAATATTCTTTCATGAATTGTTCAAATGACTAATGCAATGCTTGCTAACCGTCAATAAATTTACAACCTCTACTTCTTAGATGTGAAGTCATTTCTACCCATGGGATAAGCAAAAGAGACATATATAATTTCAGATTTATGACATTCAACTCATTCAACCATTTACTCATAGGATATAAGTGAAGCACACAAGTAAATGAAAAACTACTCCAAAAAGATATAAGTGAAGATCATTGAGTAGCTAAATAATTATGCAACTATGTGAAGACTCTCTCTCATTAAAGAATTTTAGATCTTGGTATTGTATTCAAGCAGCAAGCAAAGCAAAACAAAATGATATTGCAAGGATAGCACAACTCATGTGAAGAAGCAAAAACTTAGGCTCAACCGATACTAACCGATAGTTGTGAAGAAGAAAGGTGGGATGCCTAACGGGGCATCCCCAAACTTAGATGCTTGAGACTTCTTGGAATATTATCTTGGGGTGCCTTGGGCATCCCCAAGCTTGAGCTTTTGTGTCTCCTTAATTGCTCTCATATCATGGTTTCTCTTTTTATCAAAAACTTCATTAACAACAAACTCAACAAGAACTCGTGAGATATGTTAGTATAAACCAATGCAAAACCTTATCATTTTCTACTGTAACAAATCACTAATATTATTATTCAACATTGAATACTAAATGCCTCTGCATATTTAACACTCCTATCCTCAAATAGAATCATTAAACAAGCAAACATGCGCAAACAATGCAAACATAACAGCAATCTGCCAAAACAGTACAGTTTGTAAAGAATGCAAGAGTAACAATACTTCCATGACTCCAAAAATTATGAACTAAAATTCCCACTGTAACAAAATTTATCATAGCTTAATATTCAAAAATATTCAATGTTATACCATTTTCTGACTTTTTAGGGAATTTTTGCAACACCGGTAAACTTTCTGTTTTCAAACAGCAACATGTATTCTAGCAAAATAAGCATGGCAAAGGCTATCCTTGACTTTTTTATTGAAACTAAAGATGCAAAACATTAATCTAAATAACAGCAAGCAAAAACTAACAAAATAAAATGACACTCCAAGCAAAACACATATCATGTGGTGAATAAAAATATAGCTCCAAATAAAGTTACCGATGAACGAAGACGAAAGAGGGGATGCCATCCGGGGCATCCCCAAGCTTAGTTGCTTGGTTGTCCTTGAATGGTACCTTGGGGTTCCTTGGGAATCCCCAAGCTTAGGCTCTTTCCACTCCTTATTCCATAGTCCATCGAATCTTTACCCAAAACTTGAAAACTTCAACCACACAAAACTCAAAACAAAACTCGTAAGCTCCGTTAGTATAAGAAAATAAAACCACCACTTAGTTACTGTAATGAACTCATTATTTATTCATATTGGTGTAATATCTACTGTATTCTAACTTCTCTATGGTTCATACCCTTCGATACTACTCATAGATTCATCAAAATAAGCAAACAACACATAGAAAACAGAATCTGTCAAAAACAGAACATTCTGTAGTAATCTGTATCAAGCGTATACTTCTGGAACTCAAAAAATTCTTAAATAACTGTATGGACCTGAGGAATTTGTCTATTAATCATCTTCAAAAATAATCAACCTAAAAGCACTCTCCAGTAAAAAGGGGCAGCTATTCTTGTGAGCGCTAAAGTTTCTGTTTTTCACAGCAAGATCATATAAACTTCACCCAAGTCTTCCCAAAGGTTCTACTTGGCACTTTATTGAAACAAAAGCTATAAAACATGATTACTACATTAGAATAATCATGTGGACACACAAAAACAGTAAGGGTAAATATTGGGTTGTCTCCCAACAAGCGCTTTTCTTTAATGCCTTTTTAGCTAGGCATAATGTTGACAAAGATGCTCACATAAAAGATAAGTATTGAAACATAACGGGAGCATCATGAAGCATATGACTAGCACATTTAAATCTAACCCACTTCCTATGCATAGGGATTTTATGAGCAAACAACTTATGGGAACAATAATCAACTAGCATAGGAAGGTAAAACAAGCATAAGTTTTAAAATTGAAGCACATAGAGAAGAAACTTGACATTACTGCAACTTCTACAAGCATATGTTCCTCCCTCATAATAGTTTTCAGTAGCATAATGAATGAATTCAACAATATAACCAGCACCTAAAACATTTTTTTCATGATCTACAAGCATAGAAAATTTACTACTCTCCACATAAGCAAAATTCTTCTCATGAATAGTAGTGGGAGCAAACTCAACAAAATAATTATCATGTGAGGCATAATCCAATTGAAAACTAAAATCACGATGACAAGTTTCGTGGTTATCATTATTATTAATAGCATACAAGTCATCACAATAATCATCATAGATAGCAACTTTGTTCTCATAATCAATTGGAACCTCTTCCGAAATAGTGGAATCGTCACTAAATAAAGTTGACACTCTTCCAAATACACTTTCATATTCATCACAATAAGATTCAATATCCTCCAAAATAGTGGGATCACTACTTCCTAAAGTTGACACTCTTCCAAACCCACTTTCATCAATATAATCATCATAAATAGGAGGCATGCTTTCATCAAAATCAATATTCTCATCAAAACTTAGGGGACTAAAAATATCATATTCATCAAACGTAGCTTCCCCAAACTTGTGGCTTTGCATATCATTAGCATCATGGATATTCAAGGAATTCATACTAACAACATTGCAATCATGCTCATCATTCAAAGATTTAGTGATAAATATTTTATAGATTTCTTCTTCTAGCACTTGAGCACAATTTTCCTTACCATCATTCTCATGAAAGATATTAAAGAGACGAAGCGTATGAGACAAACTCAACTCCATTTTTTTTGTATTTTTCTTTTATAAACTAAACTAGTGATAAAACAAGAAACTAAAAGACTCGATTGCAAGATCTAAAGATATACCTTCAAACACTCACCTCCCCGGCAACGGCGCGAGAAAAGAGCTTGATGTCTACTACACAACCTTCTTCTTGTAGACGTTGTTGGGCCTGCAAGTGCACAGGTTTGTAGGACAATAGCAAATTTACCTCAAGTGGATGACCTAAGGTTTATCAATCCGTAGGAGGCGTAGGATGAAGATGGTCTCTCTCAAACAACCCTGCAACCAAATAACAAAGAGTCTCTTGTGTCCCCAACACACCCAATACAATGGTAAATTGTATAGGTGCACTAGTTCGGCGAAGAGATGAAGATACAAGTGCAATATGGATGGTAGATAAAGGTATTTGTAATCTGAAATAATAAAAACAGCAAGGTAGCAAGTGATAAAAGTGAGCGTAAATGGTATTGCAATGATAGGAAACAAGGCCTAGGGTTCATACTTTCACTAGTGCAAGTTCTCTCAACAATAATAACATAGATAGATCATATAACAATCCATCAACATGCAACAAAGAGTCACTCCAAAGACACTAATAGCGGAGAACGAACGAAGAGATTATGGTAGGGTACGAAACCACCTCAAAGTTATTCTTTCGGATCAATCTATTCAAGAGTTCGTACTAGAATAACACCTTAAGAAACAAATGAACCAAAACCCTAATGTCACCTAGATACTCCATTGTCACCTCAAGTATTCGTGGGCATGATTATACGATATGCATCACACAATCTGAGATTCATCTATTCAACCAACACAAAGTACTTCAAAGAGTGCCCCAAAGTTTCTACCGGAGAGTCAAGAACGTGTGCCAACCCCTATGCATAGCTTCATGGGTGGAACCCGCAAGTTGGTCACCAAAACATACATCAAGAGGCACATGATATCCCATTGTCACCACAGATAAGCACGGCAAGACATACATCAAGTGTTCTCATAAAAGACTCAATCCGATAAGAAAACTTCAAAGGGGAAAACTCAATTCATTACAAGAGAGTAGAGGGGGAGAAACATCATAAGATCCAACTACAATAGCAAAGCTCGGGATACATCAAGATCGTGCCATAGAGGGAACACGAGAGAGAACACGAGGGAGAGAGATCAAACACATAGCTACTGGTACATACCCTCAGCCCCGAGGGTGAACTACTCCCTCCTCATCATGGAGAGCGCCGGGATGATGAAGATGGCCACCGGTGAAGGATCCCCCCTCCGGCAGGGTGCCGGGAAGGGCTGCCGAGAGGTTTTTGGTGGCTATAGAGGCTTGCGGCAGCGGAACTCCCGATCTATCTTGATATTCGATGGTTTTAGGGTACATAGGCTTATATAGGCGAAAGAGGTCGGTCGGGGGGTGCTTGAGGGGTCCACGAGATAGGGGGCCGCGCCCTGTAAGGTGGGGCGCCCCCCTATCTCGTGTGCAACTGTTTTGTACCCGTTGTATGTGAACGTAGAGCCTATCACACCCTATCATCACATGGTGTCTCAGCACGACGAACTGTCACAACGGTGCATACTCAGGGAGAACACTTATACCTTGAAATTTAGTTGAGGGATCATCTTATAATGCTACCGCCGTACTAAGCAAAATAAGATGCATAAAGATAAACATCACATGTAATCGAAATATGTGACTTGATCTCCATCTCCAAATCGTCGTCATGATCTCTATTGTCACCGGCTCGACACCTTGATCTCCATCATTGCGTCGTGGTCGTCTCGCCAACTATTGCTTCTACAACTATCGCTAACACATAGTGATAAAGTAAAGCAATTACATGGTGTTTGCATTTCATACAATAAAGAGACAACCATAAGGCTCCTGCCAGTTGCCGATAATTTTTAGAAAACATGATCATCTCATACAACAACGTATATCACATCATGTCTTGACCATATCACTTCTGAACATGCCCTGAAAAAACAAGTTAGACGTCCTCTACTTTGGTGTTGCAAGTTTACGGGGCTGCTACGGGCTTCTAGCAAGAACCGTTCTTATCTACGCATCAAAACCACAACGGGGATTTATCAAGTTTGCTGTTTTAACCTTCAAAAAGGACCAGCCGCAGTCAAATTCGATTGAACTAAAGTATGAGAAACAGACGTCCGCCAGCCACCTTTATGCAAAACTAGTTGCATGTCTGTCGGTGGAACCGGTCTCATGAACGTGGTCATGTAAGGTTGCTCCGGGCCGCTTCATCCAACAATATGGACGAATCAAAATAAGACATTGGTGGTAAGCAGTATGAAGATAAAGGCCCACAACTCTTTGTGTTCTACTCATGCATATCATCTACTCATAGACCTGGCTCGGATGCCACTGTTGGGGAATGTAGCATGCAATTTCAAAAAAATTCCTACGCTCACGCAAGATCTATTTAGGAGATGCATAACAATGAGAGGGGGAGAGTGTGTCTACGTACCCTCATAGACCGAAAGTGGAAGCATTTGACAATGCGGTTGATGTAGTCAAACTTCTAGCTCTGACCGATCAAGTACCGAATGTACGACACCTCCGAGTTCTGCACACGTTCAGCTCGATGACGTTCCTTGTGCTCTTGATCTAGCATGGTGTTGAGAAAGTAGATGAGTTCCATCAACATGAAGGCATGGTGATGGTGATGATGAAGTGATCCACGTAGGGCTTTGCCTAAGCATCGCGACAATATGACCGGGGGTGTAAACTGTGGAGGGGGGCGCTGCACACGACTAACAATTGATGTTGTGTGTTCTAGGTGCCCCCTTCCCACGTATATATAGGTGGGAGGGGGAGGGGAGAAGCAAGGGTCCTAATGGAAACTAAGGGATATTAAGGCCTCCTTTTAATAGAGAACCGGAACAAAGCATTAGCACTTAGTGAATACATGAACTCCTCAAACTACGGTAGTCACCAGAAAGAATGCCAATTATTGTCACCTTGGGGTATGCGGATAATAACTCGTAATAGGTGTCTACAACTTGCAAGATCGGATCAAGAAGAAAAATATATTCGTGGAAACATAAAGGTTTTAGATTTGAATTCATGGCACTCGGGCCCTAGTGAGAAGCATTAAGCATAGTGATACGTCTCCAACGCATCTATAATTTATGAAGCATTCATGCTATTTTATTATCTGTTTTGAATGATTATGGGCTTTATTATACACTTTTATATTACTTTTGGGACTAACCTATTAATCGGAGGCCCAACCCATATTGTTGTTTTATTGCCTGTTTCAGTATTTCGAAGAAAAGGAATATCAAACGGAGTCCAAACAGAATGAAACCTTCGGCAACGTTATTTTTGGGAAGAATATCACCCAGGAGACTTGGAGTTCACGTTAGAAGAGCCTCGAGGAGGCCACGAGATAGGAGGGCTCCCCCCTCCTACTGGGTGCGCGCCCTGTCTCGTGGGCCCCTGGAGCACCCCCCGACCGACTTCTTTCGCCTATATAAGCCTACGTACCCTAAAACATTGAAGATCAAAATAGATCGGGAGTTCCACCGCCGCAAGCCTCCATAGCCACCAAAAACCTCTCGGGAGCCCTTCCTGGCACCCTGCCGGAGGGGTGATCCTTCACCGGTGGCCATCATCATCATCCCGGCGCTCTCCATGACGAGGAGGGAGTAGTTCACCCTCGGGGCTGAGAGTATGTACCAGTAGCTATGTGTTTGATCTCTCTCTCTCTCTCTCATGTTCTCTCTCGTGTTCCCTCTATGGCACGATCTTGATGTATCCCGATCTTTGCTACTGTAGTTGGATCTTATGATGTTTCTCCCCCTCTACTCTCTTGTGATGAATTGAGTTTTCCCTTTGAAGTTATCTTATCGGATTGAGTCTTTTATGAGAACACTTGATGTATGTCTTGCCGTGATTATCTGTGGTGACAATGGGATATCATGTGCCACTTGATGTATGTTTTGGTGACCAACTTGCGGGTTCCGCCCATGAACCTATGCATAGGGGTTGGCACACGTTATTGACTCTCCAGTAGAAACTTTGGGGCACTCTTTGAAGTACTTTGTGTTGGTTGAAAAGATGAATCTGAGATTGTGTGATGCATATCGTATAATCATGCCCACGGATACTTGAGGTGACAATGGAGTATCTAGGTGACATTAGGGTTCTGGTTGATTTGTGTCTTAAGGTGTTATTCTAGTACGAACTCTTGAATAGATTGATCGAAAGAATAACTTTGAGGTGGTTTCGTACCCTACCATAATCTCTTCGTTTGTTCTCTGCTATTAGTGTCTTTGGAGTGGCTCTTTGTTGCATGATGAGGGATTGTTATATGATCTATCTATGTTATTATTGTTGAGAGAACTTGCACTAGTGAAAGTATGAACCCTAGGCCTTGTTTCCTATCATTGCAATACCGTTTACGTCACTTTTATCAGTAGTTACCTTGCTGTTTTTATAATTTCAGATTACAAATACTCATATATACCATCCATATTGCACTTGTATCACCATCTCTTCGCCGAACTAGTGCACCTATACAATTTACCATTGTATTGGGTGTGTTGGGGACACAAAAGACTCTTTGTTATTTGGTTGCAGGGTTGTTTGAGAGAGACCATCTTCATCCTACGCCTCCCACGGATTGATAAACCATAGGTCATCCACTTGAGGGAAATTTGCTACTGTCCTACAAACATGTGCACTTGCAGGCCCAACAACTCTACAAGAAGAAGGTTGTGTAGTAGACATCACATAGCAAAGTCATAGCAACATCAATCTCATAACATAATGGATACTAGGGTCAAACCCTAACAAAACTAACTCGATTAGATGATAAATCTCATCCAACCCATCACCATCCAGCAAGCCTACGATGGAATTACTCACGCAGGCGGTGAGCATCATGAAATTGGCGATGGAGGATGGTTGATGATGATGATGGCGATGGATTCCCCTCTCTGGATCCCCAAATGGACTCCTGATCTGCCCTCCGATGAAGAATAGGAGCCGCCGGCGGCTCCGTATCGTCAAACACATTGAATCCTTCTCTCTGATTTTTTTCTCCCCGAACGTGAATTTATGGAGTTGGAGTTGAGGTCGGTGGAGGTCTAGGGGACCCACAAGGCAGGGGGCGCGCCCTTGGGGTGTGGGCGCATCCTCCACCCTCGTGGACAATAGGTGAGTCCCCCTCGGTTGGTTCTTTGGCCAATATATTTTATTAATTCCAAAAACATTCTCCGTGGATTTTTAGGTCATTCTGAGAACTTTTATTTCTGCACAAAAATAACACCAAGGCAATTCTGCTGAAAACAATGACAATCCGGGTTAGTTCCATTCAAATCATGCAAATTAGTGTGCAAAACAAGGGCAAAAGAGTTTTGAAAAGTAGATACGATGAAGACGTATCAGGACACATGCGAATTGTTGTCAAGTTAGTTTTCATCATGCTCATATGATTCACGTTCGTTCCTTTGATAATTTTATATGTGGGTGGACCAGTGCTTGGGTGCTGCCCTTACTTGGACAAGCCTCCCACTTATGATTAACCCCTCTCACAAGCATCCACAACTATGAAAGAAGAATGAAAATAAATCTAACCATAGCATGAAACATGTGGACCCAAATCAGCCCCTTACGAAGCAACACATAAACTAGGGTTTAAGCTTCTGTCACTCTAGCAACCCATGATCTACTTATTACTTCCCAATGCCTTCCCCTAGGCCCAAACAATGGTGCAGTGTCATGTAGTCGACATTCACATAACACCACTAGAGGAAAGACAACATACATCTCATCCAAATATCGAACGAATACCAAATTCACATGATTGCTTATAACAAGACTTCTCCCATGTCCTTAGGAACTAAAGTAACTACCCACAATGCATATTCATGTTCATAATCAGAGAGGTATTGAGTAGCACTAAGGATCTGAACATATTATCTTCCACCAAATAAACCAACTAGCATCAACTACAAGGAGTAATCAACACTACTAGCAACCCACATGTACCAATCTGAAGTTTTGAAGCAAAGAATGGATGAAAGTGTGTTAAGTCGACTAGAGGGGGGTGAATAGGCGATTTTTATAAATTTGTCACTGAGGAATTTTAGGGTGAGGAAATTCCTAAGTTACGAACAACTAGCAGCGGGATAAGTACTCATGTATAAGCATAGCAGAGCAATAGCAGAGTCATCATGATGATATGAGGACAAACAGAGAGTACAAAAAATGTAAACACAGGATAAGCAGGCTGAAGACAATGTGACTGAAGAAATTGGATTGAGGAAATAGAGAAAGTCTTCAGTCAAAGTCTTCAAGTAATGATCAGGTTCATCAACACATGAATGAGGAAATGAAAGGGTTGAGGAAATAGAACCAGTAGGCTTGGTGAAGAAAATGATTTATTAGACCAGTTCCAACTGCTATGACAGTTGTACGTCTGGTTGGAGCGGCTGAGTATTTAAACTCGAGGACACACAGTCCCGGACACACAGTCCCGGACACACAGTCCTCACCATATTCTCCTTGAGCTAAGATCACACAGACCTCGCCCAACACTCGTGGTAAGTCTTCAATGATGACTTCCAAACCTTCACAGACTTGGTCACTCGTCGATCCACAATTCCTCTTGGATGCTCAGACCATGACGCCTAACCATCTGGAGGATACACAGTCCTCAAAGGTAACAAGCGTCAGTTCCACACAGGAACAATCTCTTCAGTGATGCTCAATCACTTTGGGTTTGTAGGTATTTGGGTTTCCTCACTTTATGATTTTCGCTCAAATTCCTTGGAGGATGGGATACTCTCAATTGACAAGTGTCAGTTTCTCTCAGAGCATCCAACCAGCTAGTGGTTGTAGGGGGCGGCTATTTATTGCCTAGGAAGCAGCCCGACATGATAAGACATAAATGCCCTTCAATGATATGACCATTAGGTGGTAGGATATTTTGGACAGCTGGCACGTGGCACAGCAATGGTCGGATTTTGAGGTTTGAATTGGGTATCATGTTCCTCACTGTGTAGGCAATCCGCACTGGTGAATTCCTAACTCCTTAGTCAGAACAAATTCCTGAGAGAACAGAAGATCTTCATCTCTATCACTGAAGAAATTGACTGAACTGATATGAGATTTCCAATGGCTTCACTCGAAAGGATTGGGTAGGTGTAGGATTTTGAGATGAGCATCACTTGGAGATCAGTTTCATTAGTATTACCTCAACCCCCTTTAACAGTACGGTGTTTCCTATGACTCAAGAAAGAGAAAATGAAACTATGAAAACAAAACTCTTCACGCTTCATAATCCTCGCATGAATATCCAAGTCTTCATAGTCACACCAATTTCTTCACTTTCAAAGTCTTCAGGAGAACCAAAGTCTTCAGCTGAAGACATCCATTTTTAGGGGTCGACATTCACTGTAAATATCAAACTCCTCATCGACTCATAGAGCATGTGTACACTCACAAACATATTAGTCCCTTAACCTATAAGTCTTCAATACACCAAAATCACTAAGGGGCACTAGATGCACTTACAATATCCCCCTTTTTGGTGATTGATGACAATATAGGTTAAGTTTTCAACGGGGATAATCATATGAAGTGTAAATACTCATATTGAGGAATTTGATTGCAAGATATAGAAGAACTCCCCCTGAAGATGTGCACAGTGAAGAATTTGCTTTTGAAGCAATGCACATTTGAAGAGTAGAATCATGGAGATCTCCCCCTATATCTTGTAATTCATACACGCATTTAACATATCGAATGAAGAATTTGAAATGCATGATGAAATATGGTGAGTGACGTAATTCAGCATGCGTGCATAACATAGATGAGGAAATATCATGCATAAAAACAGAGGAAAAGTATCATGTAACCATCGGACTTAAGTTTACAACTCAATCCAACAAACACTTCAGAAGAGCGAGAGTTGCAACTTAACCAAAAAATGCCCATATAGATAGTCCCTCTTGAAGACTAACTCAAATTTCTCCCCCTTTGTCATCAAATGACCAAAAGGGACAAAAAGTGAGCACTAACGCCCCTGAAGAATAACATCACAAAGTGGATGGAGGAGTGCCAGCGTTGCTGGGGTCGGTTGTTGGAGTAGGGCCTACCGCAATGTCGTCCAAGTCTTCATTTTCATCAGTGTCACGTGTGGAAGAAAATGAGCTGGCCACCAAAGAAGGAACTTCGACTTTCTTGAATTTCTTCGCTGGTCGCTTAGACCAGTTGAAGTCTTGCTTGAAGCCCATCTGCTTAAGATCTTCTTCACTGTAGAGATGAGTCAGAACAGCCCAGGTGCGATCAAATACTTCATGGAGGTAGTAATGGTTCTTCTTCACTGAATTGTGTGTAGCAGTCATGTTGTGAAGAATTGAACCAAACTGACGCTTGACCCATTTGTGGTTGTGATCGACCTTATGATGAAGACTGAGGAGAAGATCACGATCAGTCATCACCCTTGGAGTTGCGCCTTGAGGATTTTGCTTTGAAGCATTGGCGGCAGAGTCATGAGTGGCAGAGTCATCATTTGTGGAGTAAGATGCAGCTTTGCGGAACTGTCCATCCAATGGACGAATGCCTTCATCAATAATAGTAGCGGCCTTGCCCTTTTCATTAGTTGAGGATAACTTCCGCTAGAGGACTTCAATGGGGGGCAAGTAGCTGCCATGGTTGAGTGTGTCAGCCTTGTAATTGATTGAAGACCTTGATATGAGGAATCTCATAATCCAGGGAGCGTAAGGCTTCAATTCAAAAGGAGATAATGCAACATTTGCTAGAGTCCTCATGAAGAAATCATGGCAGTTTATTGGAATACCATGCATGATATTGACTAAAAGATTCTTCATGATGCCAACGGCATCTTCTTCATTCGAGTCGTGGCCTTTGATTGGACTCAATGTCTTGGTCAGGATGCGATAGACAATCCATGGCACATATAGTAATTCCTTCACGAGGAATTTGGTCCTGGGGGCTTGACCGGGCTTCACCGACTTCATCAACACTTGCATGTAGTGATCTTCGAGTTCAGGTTCATGATACAGAAGACGTGCACCTTCAAGGGGAGGACTGACAAGCAGGGCATGAAGCAATTCAGAGGCCAGTGCTTTGAAGTGAGTGTTCTCTGTCATCCAGTCCAACACCCAAGAATTTATATCATCATAATTTCCTATGATGTGCAGCATTGCATAGCACTGAAATATTAGTTCTTCATTCCAATCACATATATCGGTGTAGAAGTTGAGCAGTCCAGCATCATGAAGAACACTGAGGATTGGTGTGAAGCACGGTAGTGATTCCATGTCCACATGAGGAATATGCTCATGGTCAAAGACTTTGTCCTTATTAAAAGGCAGTGAAGAATAGAAGTTTGCTTGGCTGGCGGTCCAGAAACGCTTCCTTCGAAGACGAGCAGAGTCATCTGGGTTGTATTCTGTGAAGAACACATGCTCATGGAAGAAGTCATCAACTTTGAACTTCGGCGTATTAGAGAACGGATTCTTTGGCTTGGGCTGAGGTGTATTAGTCAATGTCTTCATAGCCTCAGGAATCACAGTGTCAGGAGCTGCAGGCTGAGGAATTTCAGTTTCTACTATAGTAGCAGCCTGGTTCTCCTTTTCTTCAGCAGCTTTATCATCAGCACTAGTGGTTGGAATTTCTTCAGGCATGGTAAGAAGAGGTGCTTGAGGTTCATCAGAGACCGTGTGAATTTCTTCAGTATGGACTGGGGACTGAGGAATCTGTTGCAGTGGGGTGAACATGGGGGAATTGGGGTGATGACTTTCCCAATAGTCATCATTCAACACTAGAGTGGTGCACCCAATGTCCACGTCTTCATCTTCTTCTTCATCCATTTCTTCAATGTCTGCCTCTTCAGCCGTGAACTGAGGCATGGGCGATGATACCAGAGGGGTTGAAGTGACACTGTCCACTTCAATTTCTTCATCCATCTGCTCTATCGAAGCAGCAGAAGGATCTTCTTCATCGAATTCACTTGGAATCTTGTAATCTTCACCAAAAGGAATGATTTCCTTTGATGGCATGCTTGAAAGAGGAACATCATCAATTGGGTTTGCAAATGAGCTGGTCAAAGTCTTTGCCTTCTTGGGAGCAGAAGACTCTAAGGAAGAAGATGCTTTCCTTTTCTTCAGTGCAGCTTGCTCCGTAGCCTTGGTTTTCTTCACTTTCAATGCAGAAGGAAGAATAGGACTTGGTGTTGGCGTAGGAGGAGCAGAGGAAATTGGTGCAGTTTCTTCACGCACAACTGATGCAGTTGTCCTGGCTTGTTCAGTTTCCTCAGGCATGGCGTCAGATGCTTTAGCTGGCCTGACTTGTTCTTCAGGCGCAACACTAGTGGTTTCCTTGGAAATTTCTTCAGCGGCTGGAATAGCTTCATCAGCCCTGGTGCTTTTAGTTTCATCAGGAACCTGATTTTCATCAGCGGTGCTGGCATGTTCTTCAGTAGGCTGTGTAGATGCTTCAGCCTGAGGAATTTCAATGTGCGTTGGAGCAGCAACATTTGGTGTAAATACCTTCGCCATTTTGACCAATCTGACTTTGGCTCCCAGCCATTCTGCCTTGTAGGCGTCAAATTCATCACTGAGTTTTTTGATCTCAGATTGCAGAGCGACAAGTTCTTCATGTTATAGAATTAGAATGTTGTCCTTCAGAAAGTGCAGTTTCTTGCACTGGGCTTTCTTCAGAGACCTGGCTTTCTCAAATTTCCATTTTTCTTCAGAAATGAAGGCCGTCAACATATGACTTTGGCTAGGTGTGAGGTTTAATTTTGGCAAGGGAGTGTTTGGGTCCTTGTGCTAGAGGTCAATGAAGTCTAGGATCTTCTTCGGATCCAGCATGAGTGGAACAACACTGCCCTTGGCTCTAGCGGCCCTTCGTTGTCTGTCTCTGATGATTTCGGCTAATTCTTCATCAACAGCTTCGTCATCATCTGACGGTACTTGGAAGGCAACTTGCTTCTTCTGAGGACTTAGTCTGGTGCCTCGTCCAGCAGTAGGCTTTGTCTTCAGCAAAGTGGGGCCTGTTGAAGACTAAGGAGGAGCTGAAGAACTTGCAGATGCTCCTAAGGCAATTGAGATGCCTGTGGTCCTCTGGCAAGAGGCGAGATGCACAGGTGTCGAGGACTTTGTTGGAGGAGCTGAGAGTTTTGCAACCTAAGGTACTGGAGCAGCTTGAGGAATAGGTCGTGATAGCACAGATGAGATTGGCCGGGAAGGCATTGCTGAGGAATGTGGTTTTCGAGCAGGCTTCTTCGGCATAGCCTTCTTGCTAGTAGAGGCCTCAACAGCGGCAGCAGCTGAGTCTTTGTTGAATTTCCTCACCGCTTCTTTGGTCGGTTTGGCCAACTTGGCTTGTCGCTTGGCCCATTCATCAGCATAGTCCTCACCACGCTTGATGCTAGTGGGATCAACAATTTTGCCAGGTGCCAAAGGAGGTCTTGGGAAAGGAGGGTTTAGAGCGAATTTCTTCATGTACTTTGGAGTAACATATCTGTATTCCCTCCATTCCCTTGCCCATCTTCGTTCAATTTTCTGAATGCACACCTTGTGCTCATTCTTTGTTTCCTTTCCATGAGTTGCCTCATCTGGTGTGTAATACCCTGCATATATGTCATGGGGGATTTCAAAAGCAGTGTTGACTTCCAGTTTCTTCCCTCCCTTCTAAGGTTTCTTGCCATCTGCCATTTTCTTCAGCTGAGGATTTTGAACTATTGAGTTCTCTGAAGAAGTATGCAGCTTTTCTTCGAGGAACGCTGCAAATGAGTTAAGTTGATGAGAACCTAATGATTCAGCAGCAGACATGTGTACCTATGAACAGAATATAGGTACGAAGAATTTGGAGAGGCCATATGCGTTCTCAGAAGTTTTTGCAAAACGAAACAAGTTTGAGGAAATTGACCAGATATGTCTTGAATAATTTCACTAAGCATTCTTTGACTTAGGTTCCAGAGTTGTATGGATTGTGAAATTCACACAATTGTGGAATCTTGAGGAAAAACGTCACTTAGAGAAACAGATCAAGAACAGATGATTGTGTGAGGTGTTTAGAGTGTGGAAGTTGAAGAACAAACACCTTTTGAAGATTTTATGGAAATCATCAGAATCAACAAAGGAAGTAAAAGTAACTTTTAATTACCCTTGGCGAAGAACACGATGAATTAGGAGTGTTATATTGGAAGTTCATCAGTCCAGATCTTCCACGCCCTAACTTGGCAGAGGAAGACAGCTATAGCAGCGGCCGAGTGAAGATATCCGCGGCAGGCGCGAGTACGACGGCGATGAGGTCGAGGCAGTGAAGCTCTTCCTCACCGGCGACGATGAAGGTAGCGGCGGCGCTAGGGCTTGAGAGCTTGAGCGAGGGGAGTGAGATCGAGCGGGGTAAATGAAGTCTGAGGAGGGTGAGGGGTATTTATAGCCGAGGTGAAAAAACGCCCGCTCAATGAAAATGGACGAACGTGCCCCTGACCCTTCTCATCCTAGCGACATGTGTCACCCACGTATGGTGTGGAGGAGATCGTGTGAGATCATGGGTGAGTAGATAAATCTTATCATGGGATGTGGAATGGTTTGAGCAGCAAAAGCCGAAAAATTAGATAAGAATATGTTAATGTTTCATTCACAAATTCTTCAGCTGACAAGGACACAGTGAAGATTTTGACCGGGTTCCAAATAGAACACACATGAAGAATTTGTGAACAGACTGGGTTGAGTTTAGCATAGAGGAGGAAAGGGTCCGATCACATTCACTTAGCAGAAAAAGCAACTTGAAGAATTAGCAATAAGTGAATTGTTGTAGAGGACATAAAAACTCAAGTATATATATAGTCAATGAAGAACAACGATGGAAAGAGAGAAGATAAAGCAAAGTTGAAGAAATTGAACAACTAAGGAATTTCAAAAATGAAGAAAAACTCAAATTGGAGATTTTCAACTTTTGTTGGTGGCGTAACCCACCGTATAAGATGATGATTTGAGACGCCACGTACAATTGTCGTAGGGTTCTGAGAATAAAATTCTTCACTAATTTCTTCACACTTAAAGGGTTAGTCTTCATTGGTTGAAGAAAAACGCTACTTCGTGTGTTGCACATCTAAGTCATCAAGTTTGCATAAGTGTTAGGATGTGTGTGCTTTTCAAAGAACATTCGAAGATTCTAAGATATTTAGCTCACACAACAACTTGCTAAATCTCTTCTCATCCAAGGGCTTTGTGAAGATATCAGACAGCTGGTCTACAGTATTTGCATGGTCGATGGAGATGTCGCCCTTCAACACATGGTCACGAAGAAAATGATGACGAATCTGGATTTGCTTTGTCTTCGAGTGCTGAACTGGGTTGTGAGCAATCTTGATAGCACTCTCATTGTCACAGTAGAGTGGCACATTCTTCACATTGATGCTATAGTCCTTGAGGGTTTGCTTCATCCATAGCAATTGAGCACAGCAGGATCCAGCAGCAATGTACTCAGCTTCAGCAGTAGAGAGTGATACACAGTTCTGCTTCTTCGAGGACCAACATACCAAGGATCATCAGAGGAAATGGCATGTGCCTGATGTTGACTTGCGGTCCACCCGATCACCAACATAGTCAGAGTTAGAATATCCAATGAGATTAAAGGAAGAGCCCTTGGGATACCATAATCCAAGTGTTGGAGTGTGAGCTAGATATCGAAGAATATGCTTCACAGCCTTATGATGTCATTCCTTCGGTGTAGCTTGAAATCGGGCACGCATGCAAACACTAAGCATAATATCCGGCCTAGATGCACATAGGTATAATAAAGAGCCAATAATGGAGCGGTATACCTTTTGATCAAAGTCTTTACCATTTTCATCGGTGCATAGATGGCCATTTTTGGGCATAGGGATTTTGATGCCTTTGCAATCTTGCATGCCGAATTTCCTCAACACATCCTTGAGGTATTTCTCTTGGGATATGAATATGCCATTGTGTTGTTGACGAATTTGAAGACCTAAGAAGAATTTCAACTCTCCCATCATAGAAATTTGATATTCCTCACTCATCACATAGGCAAATTCGTCACTGTAACGTTGGTTAGTACAGCCAAAGATAATATCATCAACATATATTTGGCACACGAATAATTCATCATCATATGCTTTGGTGAAAAGAGTTGGGTCAAGTGAATCGGGTTTGAAGCCTTTCTTCATGAGGAATTCCTTCAATGTGTCATACCACGCCCGAGGTGCTTGCTTGAGGCCATAGAGAGCCTTGTTGAGTCTGTAGACATGATCTGGAAATTTTGGATCCTCAAAACCTGGTGGTGGAGCAACATATACTTCTTCCTCAAGCTTAACATTGAGGAATGCACTTTTCACATCCACTTGATGTAAGATGATATTATGATGGTTAGCGTAAGCAAGCAATATGCGAATACCTTCAAGTCTAGCAACAGGTGCAAATTTTTTGTCGAAATCAATTCCTTCAACCTGTGTGTAGCCTTGAGCTACAAGACGAGCCTTATTCCTCACCACAAGGCCATTTTCATCTTGTTTGTGGCGGCAGATCCATTTGGTACCGATGATGTTGTGTTTGCGCGGGTCCACACCATGTTGAGCTTGAATTTATGCAATTCATCTTGCATGGCCTGAATCCACTCAGATTCCATGAATGCTTCATCAACCTTAGTGGGCTCTGTGATAGAGACAAATGCAAAATGCCCCACAAAAGTTAGACAAGTGTGAAGCTTTTGAGCGCGTGAGAGGATCTACTGCGTTGATGTCGCTGATGTTTTCTCGATCTGCACTTCGTTTGCAACGTGAGGATGTGCAGGTTGATGACTTTGCTTAGGCCCAGCAATTTCTTTAGGACCATTTTCTTCAGCAGCACCAGTGTGATTTTCTTCACGATCCGGAATGACTTCTTTAGCAGATTCTTCGGTAGGGATGATATCCTCAGTAGCTTTGAACTTGATGGATTCCTCAGGTGACATTTCATCCAGCACAGGAGGTAGGTTCTCTCTTTGCGAGCCATTAGTTTCATCGAACCGCACATCTATAGTTTCAACAATCTTGTGATGATTGATGTTGAAGACTCTGTAGGTGTGCGAGTCCTTTTTGTAATGAAGCATAAAACCCTCATGTGCTTTCGGTGCAAATTTAGAGTGATGGTGAGGATCTCTAATCCGGCATTTAGCACCGAAGACTTTGAAATAACTTACATTGGGTTTCTTGTCAGTGAGGAGTTCATATGAGGTCCTTTTGAAGAATTTGTGAAGATATACTCTGTTGATGATGTGGCGTGCAGTATCAATAGCTTCAGGCCAAAAATGCTATGGTGTCTTGTATTCATCAAGGATGGTGCGAGCCATATCAACATGAGTTCTCTTCTTGCTCTCCACAATGCCATTCTGCTGAGGAGTATAGGGAGCAGATAACTCATGAGTAATACCAAGTATATCAAGATATTCATTGAGGCCAGTGTGCTTGAACTCAGTTCCATTATCACTCCTAGTATTCTTGATCTTCACACAGAAGTTAGTAGAAGCTCTTGAGGAAAATCGTCTGAAGACTTCCTGCACTTCATTTTTGTAAGTGATGATATGTACCCATGTATAACGAGAATAATCCTCAACTATGACAAAGCCATATAATGGTGCAGAACAAGAGAACGTGGCATAATGAGTAGGGCCAAAGAGATCCATATGAAGTAATTCAAAGGGACGAGAAGTGGTCATGATAGTCTTCGAGGGATGTTTGGCTCTGGTGATCGTTCCAGCCTCACAAGCCCCACAAAGTGATCTTTGAGGAATTTGACACCCTTGATGCCAATGACATGCTTCTTCTTTGCGAGTGTATGCAAGTTCCTCATCCCAGCATGACCAAGTCGTCGATGCCATATCTAGCATTCTGAAGCTTTTGCAAGTAGACATGTGGCAGGGTGTGGTCCTGCAGAGAAATCAACAATATACAAGTCTCCTTTCCTAAAGCCTTCGAATACTTTGGAATTGTTAGATTCCATTAGCACAATGCAACAATATTTGCCAAAGACGACAACCATATCAAGATCAGAAAGCATTGAGACAGACATGGGGTTGAATCCTAAGGACTCGACAAGCATGACTTTGTCCATGTGTCTATCCTTTGAGATCGCAACCTTACCTAGACCCAATACCTTGCTTTTGCCTTTGTCAGCGTAGGTGATATGCTTCAAATGAGATGGTGACAAATCAGTGACCATCAACAAGTTCCTATCACCGGTCATGTGATTTGTACATCCACTATCGAGGACCCACTCAGTAGCATTATGTTGTTCATCCTGCAGATGAATTAGTGCAACTTACGAACCCATATACTTCATCAGTGAAGAATATGATATCAATTTCATCAACAGTAACAGATATAGTGATATGAGGACGTGAGGAATGAGTGATTCATTTCTTCATGATTAGCTTGCGTCCATTCAAGCACATTCAGTTCTATAGCAAATTCTTCAGATGATTAAGTTGGTCTGGAGACCTCGCCCTGCATAAGAGATTAGTTCTTTTTATTCACCACCCACATTTGGAGGGGTGACAAAGAGTTCATCATTTTGCGAGCTCCATAAGAAAAGGATGGCATGGAAGCCAGTGCACTTCGTTTCACAGAAGAGTGGTTAGGATAAGCATATGAATAAGTAGAGAAATTCTTCGAGGACTTATGAACATAATGGTTTGTAGAATAATGCACATATTCATAGCCTTTAGACTTTCCTTGGGAAACAGAAGTGTTAGCATGATGATGTTCATATGAGGATTTTGATCCATATGAAGAATTTGGTCCATATGAAGAATTTGGTCCATATGAAGAATTTGATCTGGGGTTCCTTTTCTTCATAGTTGGTGTCATGATGACATTCACCTGAAGATTTTCAAGGCACTTTTTGGGAACCCAGATTTTCTTCATAGGGGGGTCATTCCTGCAGTTAGTTCCAACATACCGAGCAAATATTTCACCATTCTGATTCTTGAACAGTTTATAGTTGGAGTCAAAAGACTCATCAGAGGAATACGAAGAATCACAAGTAAAGACAGATAGAGTGCATGGATCTACAGGAGGTCCTTTCGCAGCAACCCATGAGGTTTTGGGATACTGCTCAGGTTTCCAGTAGGTCCCATCAGCATTGAGTATCCTTTCAAAGGCAATACCCTCTTTCCTAGGGTTCTTGTTCAAGTTATGTTTTTTGAGCACATCACAAAGAGTCTGATGCCCTTTGAGGCTTTTGTAAATGCCTGTCACATACAATTCCTTCATTCCTGCATTATCGTCAGTGATACTTGTGGTATCCTCATATGAGGAATTTGTGACCAATGAGACAGTTGAAGAATTTGCAGCAATAGAAGCATTTGAATATTCAGGTGAAGAATTAGTAGATTCACGCTCAATGCAATTCAGACATGGTGGAATAAATTATTCCTGAGCGGAACTGTTCTGTTGAGCAAGCAATGAATCGTTTTCCTTCTAAAGATCTTTGTAACTCACTTTTAACTTCTCAAGATCTTGCTTTCTCTGAAGAAATTCATAAGAAAGCTTCTATGATCAGTTAAGAGAGTGTTATGATGATTTTGAAGGTTGTCAAACCTAGACTGAAGTCTCTGAAGAATACTAGTCAGAGTCTTAGTTCGATTCAATTCCTCACCCAACAGGTCATCGCTTTTGTTTAGTAGATTTTGAATCTTTTCCAAAGCCTTTTGTTGTTTAATAGCAATTTTAGCAAGTTTGGAACAGCTAAGCCTGAGATTGTCTTCAGATTCATCCTCACTAGAGTCAGAGGGGGGGATGTTTGAGTACCTTCGCACCTTTTGCAATTTAGCAGTAGGTGGGAGCATAGTCATCGGCGCTCTTGTCAGCAAAGTTGGGAAGGTGATTTTCTTCAGAGTTGAAGATGGACTTGCTGACGTAAGCAGTAGCGAGGGCTAGGCTCGCCACACCAGAGTTTGACTCCTCTAATTCCTCCTCTTCCACATTTTCCTCAGATTCAGCTTCAGAGTCCATTTCCTTGCCAATGAATGCTCGGGCCTTCTTGGAACTGCTCTTCTAGTGAGATGAAGACTTGGAAGATTTTGATGAAGAAGACTTTGAAGATTTCTTCTTCTTCTTGGAGTCATCAGAATTGTCATCCTTGTACTTCTTCTTTGATTACTTTTCCCACAGAGGAAAACCAGACATGTAGTAACCAGGTTTCTTGCATTTGTGGCAAGTTCTCTTTTTGTAGTCACGAGACGAGGAATCATCATTCGTTGAAGACTTTCCAAAGCGAACGCGGCGAAAGAACTTCTGGAATTTCTTCACGAGTGCTACATCTTGAGCATGCGTTGGTTTTTCCCTTGAAGAGGAAAGGGTGATGCAGCAAAATAGCGTAAGTATTTCCCTCAGTTTTTGACAACCAAGGTATCAATCTAGTAGGAGGCTACACTTCAAGTCCCTCGTACCTACACAAACAAATAAGAACGTTGCAACCAACGCGATAAGGGGTTGTCAATCCCTTCACGGCCACTTGCAAAAGTGAGATCTAATAGAGATAATAAATATTTTTGGTATTGTGATGATATAGATTGGAAAGTAAAGATTGCAAAATAAAGTAGATCGAAAACTTATATGATGGAAAATAGACCCAGGGGCCATAGGTTTCACTAGTGGATTCTCTCAAGATAGCATAAGTATTATGGTGGGTGAACAAATTACTGTCGAGCAATTGATAGAAAAGTGCATAGTTATGAGAATATCTAGGAATGATCATGTATATAGGCATCACGTACGCGACAAGTAGATCAAAATGATTCTGCATCTACTACAATTACTCCACACATCGACTGCTATCTAGCATGCATCTAGAGTATTAAGTTCATAAGAACAGAGTAACGCATTAGGCAAGATGACATGATGCAGAGGGATAAACTCAAGCAATATAATATAAACCCCATCTTTTTATCCTCGACGGCAACAATACAATACGTGCCTTGATGCCCCTGCTATCACTGGGAAAGGACACCGCAAGATTGGACCCAAAGCTAAGCACTTCCCCATTGCAAGAAAGATCAATCTAGTAGGCCAAACCAAACTGATAATTTGAAGAGACTTGCAAAGATAACAAATCATACATAAAAGAATTAAGAGGAGATTCAAATATTATTCATAGATAATCTTGATCATAAACCCACAATTCATCGGATCTCAACAAACACACCGCAAAATGTATTACATCGAATAGATCTCCAAGAAGATTGAGGAGAACTTTGTATTGAGAATCAAAGAGAGAGAAGAAGCCATCTAGGTAATAACTACTCACACTTCATCGGAGAGGCTTTGGCGTTGATGTAGAAGCCCTCCGTGATCAATTCCCCCTCTGGCGGACCGCCGAAAAAGGCCCCAAGTTGGGATCTCACGGGTATAGAAGGTTGTGGTGGTGGAAATAGGTTTTCGTGCTGCTCCTGGATATTTTCAGGGTATAAGGGTATATATAGGCGAAGGAAGTCAGTCAGGGGAGTCACGACGGGCCCAGGAAGGTGGGGGTCGCGCCCACCCCCCTAGGGCATGCCCTCCTGCCTCGTGGCTTCCTCGTATGCTTCTCGACGTCCACTCCAAATCTCCTGGATTGAGTTTGTTCCAAAAATAACTCTCCCGAAGGTTTCATTCCGTTTGGACTCCGTTTGATATTCCTTTTCTGCGAAACACTGAAATAGGCAATAAAATAGCAATTTGGGTTGCGCCTCCGGTTAGTAGGTTAGTCCTCAAAATGATATAATTTCTATAGTAAAGCCCATTAAACATATAAAACAGGTAATATAATAGCATCGAACAATCAAAAATTATAGATACGTTGGAGACGTATCAAGCATCCCCAAGCTTAATTCCTGCTCGTCCTCGAGTAGGTAAATGATAAAAATAGATTTTTTGATGTGGAATGCTACCTAGCATAATTCTCAATGTAATTTTCTTTATTGTGGCATGAAAGTTCAGATCCAAAAGATTCAAGATAAAAGTTTAATATTGACATAAAAATAGTAATACTTCAAGCATACTAACAAAGTAATCATGTCTTCTCAAAATAACATGGCCAAAGAAAGCTATCCCTACAAAATCATATAGTCTGGCTATGCTCTATCTTCATCACACAAAGTATTTAATGATGCACAACCCCGATGACAAGCCAAGAAATTGTTTCATACTTTTGATGTTCTCAAACTTTTTTAATCTTCACGCAATACATGAGCGTGAGCCATGGACATAGCACTATAGGTGGAATAGAATGGTGGTTGTGGAGAAGACAAAAAGGAGGAGAAGATAGTCTCACATCAACTAGGCATATCAACGGGCCATGGAGATGCCGATTAATAGATATCAATGTGAGTGAGTAGGGAATGCCATGCAACAGATGCACTAGAGCTATAAGTGTATGAAAGCTCAAAAAGAAACTAAGTGGGTGTGCATCCAACTTGCTTGCTCACGAAGACCTAGGGCATTTGAGGAGGCCCATCATTGGAATATACAAGCCAAGTTCTATAATGAAAAATTCCCACCAGTATATGAAAGTGAATACATAGGAGACTCTCTATCATGAATATCATGGTGCTACTTTGAAGCACAAGTGTGGAAAAGGATAGTAACACTGTCCCTTCTCTCTTTTTCTCTCATTATTTTGGTGGGCTTCTTTGGCCTCTTTTTTTATTTGGGCTTCTTTGGCCTCTTTTATTTGTCATAAAGTCCGGAGTCTCATCCCGACTTGTGGGGGAATCATAGTCTCCATCATCCTTTCGTCACTTGGGACAATGCTCTAATATGGAAATCATCACACTTTTATTTACTTACAACTCAAGAATTACAACTCGATACTTAGGACAAAATATGACTCTATGTGAATGCCTCCGGCGGTGTACCGGGATATGCAATGAATCAAGAGCGACATGTATGAAAGAATTATGAATGGTGGCTTTGCCACAAATACGATGTCAACTACATGATCATGCAAAAGCAATATGACAATGATGGAGCGTGTCATAATAAAACGGTGGAAAGTTGCATGGCAATATATCTCGGAATGGCTATGGAAATGCCATAATAGGTAGGTATGGTGGCTGTTTTGAGGAAGGTATATGGTGGGTGTATGATACTGGCGAAAGTTGCATGGTAGTAGAGAGGCTAGCAATGGTAGAAGGGTGAGAGTGTGTATAATCCATAGACTCAACATTAGTCATAAAGAACTCACATACTTATTGCAAAAATCTATTAGTTATCGAAACGAAGTACTACACGCATGATCCTAGGGGGATAGATTGGTACGGAAAGACCATCGCTCGTCCCCGACCGCCACTCATAAGGAACACAATCAATAAATAAATCATGCTCCAACTTCATCACATAACGGTTCACCATACATGCATGCTACGGGAATCACAAACTTTAACACAAGTATTTCTCAACTTCACAATTACTCAACTAGCATGACACTAATATTACCACCCTCATATCTCAAAACAATCATCAAGTATCAAACTTCTCATAGTATTCAATGCACTTTATATGATAGTTTTTATTATACCTATCTTGGATGCTCATCATATTAGGACCAATTTTATAACCAAAGCAAATACCATGCTGTTCTAAAAGGCTCTCAAAATAATATAAGTGATGCATGAGAGATCAATAATTTCTACAAAATAAAACCACCGATGTTCTCTAAAAAGATATAAGTGAAGCACTAAAGCAAAATTATGTAGCTCAAAAAATATAAGTGAAGCACATAAAGTATTCTAATAAATTCCAATTCATGTGTGTCTCTCTAAAAGGTGTGTACAACAAGGATGATTATGGTAAAATAAAAAGCAAAGACTCTTATCATACAAGACGCTCCAAGCAAAACACATATCATGTGGTGAATAAGAATATTGCCACAAGTAAAGTTACCAATAGACGAAGATGAAAGAGGGGATGCCTTCCGGGGCATCCCCAAGCTTAGGCTTTTGGTTGTCCTTGAATTTTACCTTGGGTGCCTGGGCATCCCCAAGCTTAGACTCTTGCCACTCCTTATTCCATAATCCATCAAATCTTTACCCAAAACTTGAAAACTTCACAACACAAAACTCAACAGAAAATCTCATGAGCTCCGTTAGTACAAGAAAACAAACCACTTCTTTAAGGTACTGTAATGAACTCATTCTTTATTTAACTTCTGTTTCAAATTCTAGGTTTTGTAACTTGAATTGTAGGTTGTCACATTTGGTACTGGTCAATAACTTACGGCGAGACGAGCAGCAAAAAAATAGAAAGAACATTAATAGGCATCCAACATGATTGTAAGGCACGTTTTGCATGCCTTTAAAGTATACCCCCTCGGAGGTATCAAAAAGTGCGAGAAATCGCATTGATGACTAATAAAGTAGGGTTTTCACTCGTGTGGGTTCGCCCACCTTCCCTTCAGCAGATCTCCCTGGACACCCTATACTAAACTGAGGAATTACTTAAGCTCCTGGCTTTTTTTTCCGACAAATCAAAGCCGGAACATTGTCTTTTTCCATTCTCAATAAATGAGGAAGGAGGGGTGAGGTCCTCACTTGCGAGTGAGGCAAGGCTTTCTTTTATAATACATCCTACCCGATTTTGGTTGACTATTGCGGTCTATTCCCCTTCTAATGCGTTATTGCTTGGAGCCTTCTCGCTTAGTAAGCCACTTTGGCCCTTCTTCCTTCTTACTCTGTTTGGTATTCTCTCACGGGTTTGTTTCCAGGTTCTTTCATTCTTGGTTGGCTGGGGACCGGGGCCCTGGATGCGCTAGCGATAGGCACATTAGGGGAGTACTTTCCCGGGTTTCTCGGCCTGGTATCCTTATCGTCGCGTTCATGATATCTACATTAAATTGTGCCCAAGATGGGTCGTAATGCAGAAGTGTACGTTGACGACGCCATCATCAAAAGCCGCTTGGCAGGGACTCACCCCAAAAACGGTTTTGAAGCCGAGCCTTTCCAGCAATGGGGCCTAGGGACCGATATGATGATTGGTTTAGGTAGGGCGGCCGACCTACTATTTCAGTCCTTCTATTCCCTTATCCGGAATGGAGAGGGATGTTGTTGAAGGGAAGGAACGGAGGTAGATCGTTCCTCAGAACATAGGAGAATAGTACCCACGAATCAGCTCTAGTCAGGAAAGCCAGGGTTCTGAGCTCTGATCCCTGCATGGGTCAGAGCGAAAGCCCGCAGTACGGGGTTCTAGGCTGCTTAAGTAGAGTTAGCAGCAGTATGCCTCGGATAGGGGAGACATGGCCTTTAGGCCGCATTGACCCGGTGCCGAAGGACTGTTCCTAGCCTCGAGGAGTGAATCCGAGAGGCATGACTAGAGCAACTGAGTGGGTACTAAGAACCGTAGAGATGAGAATAGATCTACTGGAGAGGGGGAACAAGATCTCGCGGAGTGGAGCACTCCTCTAGTCCTGTCTTGAGCTTTGCTTTTTTCCGTTTCATTAGTTTCCTATTTGAATCTTCCTTTTCAAATGGTTGGCAAAGCTAGACTTGATCAATTGAATAGGTCTAGCTTGCTCCTTCTATTCCTTTGGAAGGGGGCTCGGGGAAACCTTTTTTCGGAAAAAGGAACTGAGTCAATTTGCCCAAATTTTCAATTTGCGAAATTCATGTGACTAAAATACATACCTTTCTTTAGTCTTTCCGGTATAGCATCGCGCCGGTCGATCTCCCAGAGTCCAATCCTTTTTCGGACTTAAACTCAGTGGGTTCCAGCAGCTATCGTATGCCGGAGAAGAACCACAACATGTGTCGTCTCGTTGTCAGCGGTGACAGTCTCTTTTTTAGTTCAGGGCCAGGGAAATAGATGACTCTAATCCAATGTCAAATTTTTCTAATTGTCATGATTTGTCTTGTTCACTAAATCAACTTGCATTCAGGGAAAGTCTGGTAAGGCCGGTTGCCTTGCAGCTTCACCTTATCCCCGGGAGGCGGTTTTACTCGATAGGATCTTAGTGGCACTTCGAAAGCTAGTCTACCGAATGTTTGTCGAAGCAACTGTTGTACGCGCTGAGAGTTCACAGGTCGAGCTATGTCAATTCAAAACAGCCTAAGTTTGAATGCAATTCTAGATCTGAAATAGGACCAGTTTCTGTACTTCTGTCTTTTTCAGAAAGTAAGGTCTGCCGGTTTGCAACTCCGAAGCTGAAAAGGAAAACTAACGTTAGCCGGTTTCCAGTTTGTTACCTGACTGCTTCGTGTTCATGCGAAAAGATAGGAAAAGTGCCTTTCTTTTTTGTCGGTTCAAGTTCCTTGCACTTTCAATAGGGTCCTACTTCATTTTTTATGGAACGCGTTTTAAGGCGGATTCCTTTAGTTAAAAAGAGGCGTTGTGGTACCTCTTATTTGCCTTGTGAAAACAAGGCTTCGATAGGTAGGGTCTCGAAGGGGCCTCCCTCGTTCTTGCTCGTAAAACAAGTCTCTCCTTCAGTTTTTGCTTTTTTTGATGCTTCCTTAATTTGATGAAATCAAGCTGTTCGACCACAGATAGGATCAGTCGCTCGGGAAAACCCACTATTTCCTGCCCTTTTTTGAATTGGGAAATCTTCTCGGAAAAGCTCCTTGTTGCTAGTTCGGTAAATGAATATAGTGTCCGACCCTTGGGGGGACTTCCATTTAATAGCAAAGCAGTTCTATTCCTTTCCCGGAATGGAATGCAAATGTTCGGTTCTCAATGCATTAGGCAGAGCCCTTGTTTGCTATTAAAAAACGTGTCCAACAAGGACTTGAAGCCTGATTGTGAAGGATCATACGCCAGGTCTCATAAATAGGGGAAATAGGCTCACTTTTTGGAGGTGTTAAACCTCTGTATTCCAAGTTCTCTATGGTTCATACCCCCGATACTAGCCATAGATTCATCAAAATAAGCAAACAACACATGAAAAACAGAATCTGTCAAAAACAGAACAGTCTGAGTAATCTGTAACTTTCGAATACTTATGGAACCCTAAAAATTCTACCAAAATAATAAGTCCTAGGAAATTTTTCTTTTAATCTACTGCAAAAAGAATCAACTAAAAAGCATGTTTCTGTGATTTATTAAAATTATTCTCGTGCGCACAAAAGTTTCTGTTTTTTCAGCAGGATTAAATCGACTATCACCCAAGATGATCCTATAGGTTCTACTTGGCACAAACACTAATTAAAACATAAAACAACATCCTAACAGAGGCTATATGAATTATTTATTACTAAACAGGAACAAAAAGCAAGGAAATAAAATTGGGTTGCCTCTCAACAAGCGCTATCGTTTAACGCCCCTAGCTAGGGATAAAAGCGAGAAAAACGAGAATAGATCTAAGTATTGCCATCTTTGGTATTTGCAAAGAAAAGAGAAAATTTCTTATCTATAGCATTTATCTTTCTATTTTTAGAAAGCACGTGGCCATTAATGGCGGAAGAGAGATTAAGCACGCTATAGAAATTTGCATCTAAGCTAGCCTTCATTTCCTTGATAATTTGATTTTGGTAAAAGCACAAAAGAGAGGTGGATTCAACCTTCTCACTCATGGGGTTCCCAAATATAGTTTTCATTTTTTCATAGGTATCTATGGGATCCCCCTCTAGAAAACCTTCTTCAAATATAGAATCTAAAACTTGCTTGAAAGAAGAGGGTAAGCCAACATAAAAACTTTGTAGGTACACTCAATTTGATATTGAGACACATAGCTTGCTCGAATCCATAATAACCTATCACAAGCATCTTTTAAAGACTCATCAAGTAAATAACGAAAAATTCCGGGATCATCTTCATCGAGATTATTCAAACTCTCATTGATAACCCCGGTAGGTCTTTCCACAACATCATTTTTTATGAACTTAGAGAGGACAGAGGGACTATCCAAAGTACTAAAACCCAGGAGAGAACCCTTAGCCTTTTTCGATTCAGCCATGGGAAAGGAAAGGCAAAAGGTAAAGAGGCGAATGGGAAAGAGCGGGCGAATAAAATGGCAAGGGTGAAGTGGGGGAGAGGAAAACGAGAGGCAAATGGCAAATAATGTAATGCGAGGGATAAGGGTTTGTGATGGGTACTTTGTATGTCTTGACTTGAGTGTAGACTCCCCGGCAACGGCGGCAGAAATCCTTCTTGCTACATCTTGAGCATGCGTTGGTTTTTTCCTTGAAGAGGAAAGGGAGATGCAGCAAATTAGCGTAAGTATTTCCCTCATATTTTGAGAACCAAGGTATCAATCCAGTAGAAGGCTACACTTCAAGTCCCTCGTACCTACACAAACAAATAAAAACCTTGCAACCAACATGATAAGGGGTTGTCAATCCCTTCACGCCCACTTGCAAAAGTGAGATCTAATAGAGATAATAAATATTTTTGGTATTTTTATGATATAGATTGGAAAGTAAAGATTGCAAAATAAAGTAGATCGGAAACTTATATGATGGAAAATAGACCCGGGGTCCATAGGTTTCACTAGTGCCTTCTCTCAAGATAGCGTAAGTATTATGGTGGGTGAAAAAATTACTGTCGAGCAATTGATAGAAAAGTACATAGTTATGAGAATATCTACGCATAATCATGTATATAGGCATCACGTCCGCGACAAGTAGATCGAAACGATTCTGCATCTACTACTATTACTCCACACATCGACTGCTATCCAGCATGCATCTAGAGTATTAAGTTCATAAGAACAGAGTAACACATTAGGCAAGATGACATGATGTAGAGGGATAAACTCAAGCAATATGATATAAACCCCATCTTTTTATACTCGATGGCAACAATACAATACGTTCCTTGCTGCCCCTGCTGTCACTGGGAAAGGACACCGCAAGATTGAACCAAAATCTAAGCACTTCTCCCATTGCAAGAAAGATCAATCTAGTAGGCCAAAACAATCTAATAATTCAAAGAGACTTGCAAAGATAAAAAATCATACGTAAAAGAATTCATAGGAGTTTCAAATATTATTCATAGATAACCTTGATCATAAACCCACAATTCATCGGATCTCCACAAACACACCGCAAAAAGTATTACATCGAATAGATCTCCACGAAGATCGAGGAGAACTTTGTATTGAGAATCAAAGAGAGAGAAGAAGCCTTCTAGCTAATAACTATGGACCCGAAGGTCTATGGTAAACTACTCACACTTCATCGGAGAGGATATGGCATTGATGTAGAAGCCCTTTGTGATCGATTCCCCCTCCGGTGGACCGCCGGAAAAGGCCCCAAGATGGGATCTCACGGGTACAGAAGGTGGCGGCGGTGGAAATAGGTTTCGTGGTGCTCCTGGATGTTTTCAGGGTATAAGGGTATATATAGGCGAAGGAAGTCGGTAAGGGGAGCCATGAGGGGCCCACGAGGGTGGGGGGGCACCCACCCCCTAGGGTGCGCCCTCCTGCCTCGTGGCTTCCTCGTCTGCTTCTTGACGTCCACTCCAAGTCTCCTGGATTGCGTTTGTTCCAAAAATAACTCTCCTGAAGGTTTCATTCCGTTTGGACTCCGTTTGATATTCCTTTTCTGTGAAACACTAAAATAGGCAATAAATCAACAATTTGGGCTAGGCCTCCGGTTAGTAGGTTAGTCCCAAAAATGATATAAAATTGTATTGTAAAGCCCATTAAACATCCAAAACAGGTAATATAATAGCATGGAACAATAAAAAAATTATAGATACGTTTGAGACGTATCAACGAGCATTGCAATCTCCTGGCTCAGTTCTTCAGGATCACCAAGGCTGCTACCAGAATCTTCACCTTTAGATTCAGAGACTGCCTTAGCCTTCAGAGCACTTGATCTTCCATATCTCGGTCCATAGAGGTCTCTATTCTCAGCAAGCTGGAACTCATGAGTGTTTAGCCTTTCGAGGATTTCAGTAGGATCTAGTGACTTGTAATCAGCTCTCCCTTGAATCATCAGTGCAAGAGTATCAAATGAGGAATCAAGTGATCTCAGTAATTTCTTCACCACCTCATGGTCGGTGATGTTAGTGGCACCAAGTGGTTGAAGCTCATTTGAGATGTCAGTGAGGCGATGAAAGGTTTGCTGAACATTTTCGTTGTCGAGTCTTTTGAAGCAGTTGAAGAGATTGCGAAGAACATCAACTCGGGAGTCACGTTGAGTGGAGACTCTTTTGTTAACCTTGGACAGCCTGTCCCAAATCAGCTTAGCTGTTTCCAGAACACTCACTCTACCGTACTGTCCTTTTCTCAGATGGCCACATATGATATTCTTTGCTTGAGAATCGAGTTGCTTGAATCTCTTCACATCAGCAGCATTCACAGACGGAGTGACTAAGGGAACATCATTTTCCACAACATACCAGAGATCGTTATCAATTGCCTCGAGATGCATGCACATCTTGTTCTTCCAGTAGGGGTAGTCCATCCCATCAAAGGTAGGACACCCAACCGAGACCTTGATCATACCTGCAGTCGACACAACTAGAACTCCAGGTGGTTAAACCGAAATCACACAGAACAAGGGAGTACCTCGCTCTGATTCCAATTGAAAGTGCGTTAAGTCGACTTGAGGGGGGTGAATAGGCGATTTTTACAAATTCGTCACTTAGGAATTTCAGGGTGAGGAAAATCCTAAGTTATGAACAACTAGCAGTGGAATAAGTAATCACATATGAGCATAACAGAGCAATAATAGAGTCATCATGATGATATGAGAACAAACACAGAGTACAGAAATGTGAAAACGGGATAAGCAGGCCGAAGACAATGTGACTGAAGAAATTGGATTGAGGAAATAGAGAAAGTCTTCAGTCAAAGTCTTCAAACAGTAATGATCAAGTTTATAAACACATGAATGAGGAAATGAAAGGGTTGAGGAATTAGAACCAGTAGGCTTGGTGAAGACAATGATTTGGTAGACTAGTTCCAACTGCTGTGACAGTTGTACATCTGGTTGGAGCGGCTGAGTATTTAAACTCGAGGACACATAGTCCTCACTGTATTCTCCTTGAGCTAAGATCACATAGACCTCTCCCAACACTCGTGGTAAGTCTTCACAGGTGACATCCAAACCTTCACAGACTTGGTCACTCGGTGATCCACAATTCCTCTTGGATGCTCAGACCATCATGCCTAACTGTCTAGAGGATACATAGTCCTCAAAGGTAACAAGCATCGGTTCCACACAGGAACAATCTCTTCAGTGATGCTCAATCACTTTGGGTTTGTAGGTGTTTGGGTTTTGGGTTTCCTCACTTGATGATTTTCTCTCAAAGTCCTAGGAGGATGGGATGCTCTCAATTGACAAGTATCAGTTTCTCTCGGAGCAGCCTACCAGCTAGTGGTTGTAGGGGGGCGGCTATTTATAGCCTAGGGAACAGCCCGACATGATAAGACATAAATGCCCTTCAATGATATGACCGTTAGGTGGTAGGATATTTTGGACAGCTAGCGCATGGTACAACAACAGTCAGATTTTGAGGTTCGAATTCCTGAGGGCTATCATGTTCCTCATTGTGTAGGCAATCCGCATTGGTGAATTCCTAACTCCTCAGTCAGAACAAATTCCTCAAAGACCATAAGATCTTCGTCTTTGTCACTGAAGAAATTGATTGAACTGATATGAGATTTCCAATGGCTTCACTCGAAAGGATTGGCTAGGTGTAGGATTTTGAGACGAGCATCACTTGGAGATCAGTTTCCTTAGTATTACCTCAACCACCTTTAACAGTACGATGTTTCCTATGACTCAAGAAAGAGAAAATGAAACTACGAAAACAAAAGTCTTCATGCTTCATAATCCTCGCATGAATATCAAAGTCTTCAAGGTCACACCAATTTCTTCACTTTCAAAGTCTTCAGGAGAACCAAAGTCTTTAGCTGAAGACATTCATTGTTAGGGGTCGACATTCACTGTAAATATCAAACTCCTCATCGACTTATAGAGCCTGTGTACACTCACAAACATATTAGTCCCTTAACCTATAAGTCTTCAATACACCAAAATCACTAAAGGGCACTAGATGCACTTACAACAGATACAAGAGATGAACTAGGGTTTGAGAGGAGATGGTGCTGGTGAAGATGTTGATGGAGATTGACCCCCTCTAGATGAGAGGACCATTGGTGATGATGATGGCTTTGATTTCCCCCTCCCGGAGGGAAGTTTCCTCGGCAGAACAGCTTCGCCGGAGCCCTAGATTGGTTTTGCCCAGGTTCTGCCTCGATACGGCGGTGCTTCATCCCGAAAGCTTCCTTCTTATTTTTTTCTAGGTCAAAAACACCATATAGCAAAAGATGGGCACCGAGACATGACAGGGGACCCACAAGCTACAGGGGCGCGCCCCCAGCCTTGTGGGCTCCTGGTGGGTCCCCTCTGGTATTTTCTTCGCCCTATATTTTTTATATATTCCAAAATAATTCTCCGTAAATTTTTAGGACTTTTGGAGTTGTGCAGTATAGGTCTCTCAGATTTGCTCCTTTCCTGTCCAGAATTCCAGCTGCCGGCATTCTCCCTTTTTTTGTAAACCTTGTAAAATAAGAGAGAAAAGGCATAAGTATTGTACCATAATGTGTAATAACAGCCCATAATGCAATAAATATCAATATAAAAGCATGATGCAAAATGGACTTATCAACTCCCCCAAGCTTAGACCTTGCTTGTCCTCAAGCGAAAGCCGAAATCGATAAATATGTCCACATGTTTAGAGATAGAGGTGTCGATAAAATGAAATACAGACATGAGGGCATCATGATCATCTCTAGAACATCAACATGTATTGTCATATAATCCCTTATTCTAAATTAACAATTCGTTCACTAGGTGAAGTATGAATCAGAAACTTTTATTGAAAGCTAACAAACTATGATCTCAATCATTGAAACAGTTGCAATTTATCATAACATCGGAAAGAGTCAGTATAGGAGCTTTTCAGCAAGTTTGCATACTCAAATATGTTTTAATCTTTAACAATTGCTAACACTCATGTTGTACTAATGAGTCCAAAGTCTCAATCGGACACAGAGAAAAATACGGATTATAGTTTTGCCTCACAACCTTTTACCTCAAGGGTAATGTCAACAATAATACTTTATGATTACCTATATTCGAGTGGATATATATCTGGATCTTTCCCCAACATATAGTGCTTGCCAAAAAGAAAAAAGAGTAAAAAGGGAAGGTGAGGATCACCATGATTCTTGTATAAGGGTAGAAGATAAAAGTAAAAGATAGGCCCTTCATAGAGGGAAGCAGAGCTTGTCATGCGCTTTTTGGTTGAATGGACAAAATCTTAATGCAAAGGAACATCACTTTATATTGCCCCTTGTGATAGAGAACTTTATTATGCAGTCCGTCGCTTTTATTTCTTCCATATCACAAGGTCGTATAAAGCTTATTTTCCACACGCTAAAAGATCATATATTTAAAGAGAATTTTTTATTGCTTTCACCGGTGACAACTTACTTGAAGGATCTTACTCAATCCATAGGTAGGTATGGTGGACTCTCATGGGAAAACTGGTTTAAGGGATGTTTGGATGCACAAGTAGTATCTCTACTTGGTGCAAAAGATTTGGCTAGCATAAGAGGGAAGGCAAGCTCAACATGTTGGAAGATCCATGATAGTATAACTTCTATTCGGATATAAGAAAACATAGCCAATTATGTTGTCTTCCTTGTCCAACATCAACTTTTTAGCATGTAATATTTTAATGAGTGCTTACAATCACAAAAGATGTCCAAGATAATATAGTTATATGTGAAACCTCTCTTACTTTATTACTTCCTATTAATTGCAATAATGACCAAAACTATGTTTGTTAACTCACAACAAATTTTATTAATCATACTTCTTATATGTGAAGTCATCACTCCCCATAAGATCATTATATAGTCTTTTTGTTTCTTTTTATTCTTTCCTTTTCTTTTTCCTCAAGATCATAGCAAGAAAACAAAGCCCTCAACTCAACACTACTCTTTGTTACATAACTATAAGTGCATCTAGTTCCCCTTAGTGATTTTGGTGTATTGAAGACTTATAGGTTAAGGGACTAATATGTTTGTGAGTGTACACAAGTTCTATAAGTTGATGAGGAGTTTGATATTTACAGTGAAAGTTGACCCTTAAAAATGAATGTCTTCGGCTGAAGACTTTGGTTCTCCTGAAGACTTTGAAAGTGAAGAAATTGATGTGACCTTGAAGACTTGGATATTCTTGCGAGGATTATGAAGCGTCAAGACTTTTGTTTTCGTAGTTTCATTTTCTATTTCTTGAGTCATATGAAACACCGTACTATCAAAGGGGGTCGAGGTAATACTAAGGAAACTGATTTCCAAGTGATGCTCATCTCAAAATCCTACACCTACCCAATCCTTCGAGTGAAGCCATTGGAAATCTCATATTAGTTCAGTCAAATTCTTTAGTGACAGAGACGAAGATCTTCTGGTCTCTGAGGAATTTGTTCTGACTGAGGAGCCAGTGCGAATTACCTACACAGTGAGGAACGTGATAGCCCTAAGGAATTTCAACCTCAAATATACGAGCGTTGCTGTGCTACGCGCCAGCTGTCCCAAAATATCTACCCACCTAACGGTCATATCATTGAAGGGCATTTATGTCTTATCATGTCGGGCTGCTCCCTAGGCTACAAATAGCCGCCCCTACCACCACTAGCTGGTTGGCTACTCCAAGAGAAACTAACACTTGTCATTTGAGAGCATCCCATCCTCCGAGGACTTTGAGCGAAAATCATCAAGTGAGGAAAAACCCAAATCCCAAACCCAAACACCTACAAACCCAAAGTGACTGAGCATCACTGAAGAGATTGTTCCTGTGTGGAACCGACGCTTGTTACCTTTGAGGACTGTGTATCCTCCAGATGGTTAGGCGTCATGGTCTGAGCATCCAAGAGGAATTGTGGATTGCCGAGTGACCAAGTCTGTGAAGGTTTGGAAGTCACATGTGAAGACTTACCACTACTGTTGGGCGAGATTTGCGTGATCATAGCTCAAGGAGAATACGGTGAGGACTGTGTGTCTGGGCTGTGTTTCCTCGAGTTTAAATACTCAGCCGCTCGAACCAGACGTACAACTTTCATAGCAGTTGGAACTGGTCGACCAAATCATTGTCTTCACCAAGCCTACCGGTTCTATTTCCTCAACCCTTTCATTTCCTCAGTTATGTGTTGATGAACCTGATCATTACTGTTTGAAGACTTTCTCTAATTCCTCAGTCCTATTTCTTCAGTCAGTTTTGTCTTCATCATGTTATCATGTGTTTATGCTTTATCTACTCTGTGTTTTGTCTTTTATTTCATCATGAAGACTATGTTGTTGCTCTGTTATGCTTATACCTGAGTACTTATTCCGCTACAAGTAGTTCTTCGCTTAAGAATTTCCTCGCCCCGAAATTCCTTAGTGAAGAATTCATAAAAATCGCCTATTCACCCCCCCTCTAGTCGACGTAACGCACTTTCAATTGGCATCAGAGCAAGGCACTCCCTTGTTCTGTGTGATTTTGGTTTAATCACCTGGAGTTTTAGTTATGTCGACTGTAGGAATGAAGAAAGTGACGTGCCCCATCTTTGACGGTCATGAGTATCCCAAGTGGAAGGCCAACATGAAGAAGTGACTCATGGCGATGAACAACGAATTATGGACTGTCACTAAGATTGGTCTCACCGATCTTTTGAAGATGGCGGAGGCTGATGGTATTCGCAAGTATAATCTACTCAACCTCACAACAAAGGATGTCATCTAATCCTGTTTGTCCCAAAATCAGTTCAGGAACATCATGCATCTCAACCATGTGAAGCTTATCTGGAACCGACTCTCTGAAGTCTATGGAGGTCATCGTACTCATCATGATCCTTGGTTTGAGGATTTCAAAGAATCACTCAAGGAGATGACTTTCACACCTGAATCATCATCCACTGCACCATGCCTTATGGCAAAGGGTGCCAAGGTAACTGAATGCTACCTCTTCGAATCTAGTGATTATGAATCGGGTGATGAATTTCGACCCAGCTATGTCAAACTTTCTTCCCTTGCCACTAAACAACAAAGATCTCTTGAAAAAGTTCAAAACATGCTTGATAAAAGCGATGATATGTTGGGGGGGAATTGGATTGAACTAAGGCTTTGACTGATAGTCTTAAAAAACTTCAGACTAAGTTTGACAACCTTGAAAATCAGCATAACACTCTTTTAACTGATCATGAGAAGCTTGTCGGTTATCGGGTTCCGGCAAAACCCTTAAGGTTCAAACTCTGGGGTGCGAGCGAAGATCTTTCCCCTACTGATCCACTTCCCAACGCCTCGCTGAGAATCTAAGCTACACAATGAAAAAAACAAGGAACGCAAGGTTTATACTAGTTCGGGCCACCATTGTGGTGTACCCTACTCTAGTTTGTGGTGTGGTCGATTGCCTCAGGGGCTGATGATGAATAGTACAGAGGAAGAATAGCCTCGCGAGGGGTGTTCTTGTGGTGGTGTGGATGAACTTAACTTGTCTTTCTACTGTGGTGGCTATCCCTATATATAGAGGCCCTGGTCCTCTTCCCAAATATTGAGCGGGAAGGGTGCCAACAACGTCCATTTTGAAGGGGAGCATCTACTACAAGTTATCCTGACTAAAGTTGGTCTTTGGCTGCCAAAGGCACTGGCGATGACGCCATCTTGGGATCCACGGTGACCTTCGTCCTGCCGCTCTGTTTGTCTTGGTCCCATTGCACCAAAATGGTAACCTTTACTTGATGCCTTGGTACTCTGCGCTTGTGCTTGCCCTCTTTGCACCAAAGAGGAAACAAGGACACTGCATAGGACGACACCCGCCTGGTGCCCGCCTGGTCTCGATTGCCATGGCTTGCGTCACGAGCACCTCGCGAGGTACCCCTGCCTTGATCTCTCCACCTCCTCGCGAGCCTTCCTGGTGAGACCGCTCCCGAGGAAGCATTCCGTCGTCCGCCCCGCGAGGCTTGGCCCCTCGCGAGGGTCTTCAGCTTGAGTAGACGAAGATGGGCCATACTGGGCCACCACTTGAGTCACGCCGCAGTCCGCAGGCAGGCAAGTCTAGGTACCCCCGTTCCCAGAACACCGACAATAGCCCCAGGGCCCAAGGCGCGCTCGGACTTGGCTTAGTAGAGAAGTGAAGAGGCAAGTGCGGAGCGCCGCGGGCCCCAATAGCCTGCGGCCTTGGGCGTCGCGTGGCGGTTGATTGGACGTGGGCGTCTCCGCTTCCCCATGCTGCCTCGGCAACTGCCAGACTTGACAAGTCCCTGCATGCAAAAACGAGTCACAATTACCTGCGATCGTGGAGGCCGACGGTTGGCCTCCTCTGGACTATAAGTACGGAATGGCGTGAGCCCTCGCTGTCCATCTTTTCTTGCTCTGCTTCTTCTTCCTTGCTCCTCCTCCATGTTGACGCTAACGGCGCAGATTCGCCGGTTCTCAGCTGAAGAGAAAGGAAAGGTCCCCCAAGAGGGGCCCGTCCCGCTCCCGCCGAAGAAGCGGCCAATCCCCGGCCGCCGTGACGAGGTCGCTCGGCAGGGGACGTCGAGGCCTTGGTACGAGCGGCCTCCACCTGGGTTTCCGCTACCCTTGCACGCCCGGGATGAGGTCCCTAGGGAAGAAGACACCGAGCGGCGCCGCTCGCGCCACCGGCGACACCGACGAATCATGGCGACACGTGTCATCGCCCCTGGAGTCCATGCCGCGGACTCCTCTCGTGAGCTCGTGCTTCATGCCGCCATGCCTCCAAGCTCCTAGATTCGCTTTCCTCCTTCTGTTGCCTTCGAGATGCGGCCGAGGGGGCCTCTTGACCTCTGGCTGCAGCATGCCGACTGCGGTACCCTCGCGACCGGAGCGGAGGTTGAGGTTGTCGCTCCGGGTAAAGTCTACATGACTAGAGGCTGGGGCGAGATCGCCCGAGTCTGCCGAACAGGGGGTGCCTTCATGATTCATCTTGAATACTATGGCGCCTCCTTGATGCTCTTCAAGGTCTTCGACACGGAAGGATGCCGGCTGGAGTGCTGCCCTAGGGACGGCAGCCGGGGCACCGGAGTGGCGAGGGCTAAGCCTGCCACCCGCTTCTCTAGCAGCTCCTCTGGTAGCAGGGGAGATGCCGGGGGGTCCAGCGACTATCCCGAGCTTCTCGTGACTCCGGAGACGGGCGACGACAGCTATCAGCCCCCGAGCTCACGTCGCGCCTGGAGCAGGGTGGCTGCGTAAGGCGGCCGGCGCGGCTGATCTGGATGGGGCTGGCGCCAGCCTCTCGTGACCAACTTTTGATGATGGCATCGCCGCAGAGGCACCTGTAGATAGGGCTCCTTAGGATTTGCACCTTTTGTTCCCTCTGAGGAACCAAGGAAATACCCCGTGGGGGCATGTAAAGTGTCTGCAATGTCTTTTGTTAATATAATCCTTTTCACGGAGTGGTGCGAGATGCTTGTCCTGTCTCGGCTTGGTTCCCCCTTTCTAACCTCACGAGGGCTTGGTGCTCTACGCTGATAGGTCCCGGTACCCAGGCAGGCTTCAGCCGTCGCTGGTATGCCAGGTCATGATGCCGTGGTCAAGGCCAGGAGGTGAGCGGCCCAAGGTCCAGTAAGAGCCCCCGAGGCGCGATGCTCAGGAGGTCCCATTTAGCGCTCAAGCAGCTGCCGCTGGGCGAGAAAGGAAGGAAACGTCGCTGCTACAGAGCCGCATTAAGTGCAGGTTTGGTGCTGCGTTAACTAGCTGTTCCAGGACCGTGACTTATCTTGGGATCTTGGAGCCGTTCCTTGGCGAGGTGCCGGACCTGCGCGTCGGCAGCTGGGAAGTTGCTGGGTCAGACCCTCGTGAGCTTCTCCTCTCTCCCCCGCACTCTCCTTCGTGCTCTACGGCCTCAGGTCCCGGCCCTCGAGCGTGCTCAGCCGCCGCTAGTATGCCAGGTCGCGATGCTATGGACAAGGCCAAGGGGTGAGGGCTAGAGAGCCAGTAAGAGCCTCTGAGTCGCGATGCTCAGGCGCCCCCCTTTTAACGTGCAAGAGGTTCGCACGGGTGAGAGAGAGAGAGAGAGCTCACAAAGGCCTCCCCCAATGTTATTCCTTAGAGGGTCCCTGTAAACCAGCACGAGGAAAATAAGGGTTGGCATTATGATTGCCGGTCAGCCATTGGTTGCTCCGAGGGAGTGATGAGGGCACTGAGGGCCTGGTGAGGTGGCGCCTTGCGGGGCTGCCGCGGCCAGAGCTCGACTACTCAGATTTGTCGATGTTGTAGGGATGGGCCCATGCACAAGCGCTTTGCCAGAGCGAGCGGCTCCAAAGGTTGGTGTCAATCGAGCAGGAGATTATCACAAGCATGTTAAGCATGAAAGAGCAAACCAACTTAGATAGATGCGGGAAAGATACATGCCACTGTGTCAGGCCCGAGCGGCTTGGGGATGATGCAGCCCGAGGGGCGCCCCCACAAGGTAAGCTAAAGACATGAGCAAAACGGATACATGCCACAGGGACAGACCCACGCGACCTGGGAATGATGCAGCCCTG
This sequence comes from Triticum dicoccoides, assembly GCF_002162155.2. Lineage (NCBI taxonomy): Eukaryota > Viridiplantae > Streptophyta > Magnoliopsida > Poales > Poaceae > Triticum > Triticum dicoccoides. The sequence continues at coordinate 209,113,579 of NC_041383.1, forward strand.
GGGGCGCTCCCAGCTGAAATGGAACTTGAAAGATATCACCTGATACCATTGCAGAGCGAATGTTGGGGTAGCTGACCACGCGCGGTGAAGAAGCTAATCCTCACGAGCTCTCGGAACCCAGAGCCTCAGGAGGCTCCGGGGGTCCAGGCGGCCCCTCGAGGACCATCTCCATCTCTGCCAGGACCGCTTGGTGCCTAGCCACCTGGGCCTCCAGAGTGCTCCTCATTAGGCGCTGATGAGCAACAGCCGCGTTCGGCCGGCAAAAAGGCATGCAAACGTAGCTGTGAGGTGGACCCTTGCAACGTCCCACGCGCGAAGGCCAGAAACGCCCCTGGGACATGACTCGATTGAGCCCTGGGTAGTCGATGCAGATGCGTAACCCGCCATCCTCGCCTGGATGGGGAGCTTCGCCGGGTAGGCGGTGGCTGCCGCGCATGACTCTTGATTCCTGCAGCTCCTGAGTGACCTTTTTGATGAACTCCTGAGGGTTGGGCCCTCCTTGCCTCATGCCTTCCTGAGGGAAACGTGCTGAGAAGCACACCTCCAAGCGGAGCCCGAGCGCCTCCCTCGTGATCTTGGCAAAGTCAGCGGCCCTCCAGGAGAGAGACCCCAAGCCTTGCCCGAAGAGGGCGTCGGGCGCGCCTTCCCATGCAACGGAGGGAGGCGCCCCATGGACGGGCGCGAATCCTGGCGCGGTGCGACCGGAGGTGCCTGCCTCCTGAGGCCTTGAGCTGGGTGATGTCTTCTTCTTCATGGTTGTTGCCTCGAGAAGGTTCCCACTCTTACGGTCTGGGTCCTCGATTGATGCGGCTTGGAAGGCACGCTCGAGAGAGCACACTTCATCCTTCTCTTCACAGGGGACTGTGATGACTCCGCCGCTCCCCGGCATCTTGAGGACATTGTAACCATGGTGAGTCACTACCATGAACTTGGCCCGGGCTGGATACCCGAGGATGGCATTGTATGGCAGGCGAATGTGGGCAACGTCGAAGTCGATGAGCTCAGTACGATAGTTCTTGCACTGTCCAAAGGTGACAGGGAGGCAGATCTGCCCTATTGGGGTGGTGGAACCATCAGTGACTCCTGAGAAAGGCTTTTTTTGACTATAAACAGTAGTGTAAAACCCCACTTCAATATATATATATATATATATATATATATATATATATAAAGCAAATAAACAAGACGTCATACAGGCTTGAGGTAAGCCTATAGAAAGAAAACTAAAAAAACTAGAAAAAACTAGAGACTAAAAAAGAAAGAAAGAAACTAGGCTAAGAGAAATATAAAATTACAGCAGGGCCTCAAGCCAAAGATTGAAATGACTCTCATGCTTTTTCTTCATTCTGAACCTTAAAAGCTTTAGCTCCTCCAGGAAAATGAACTTCCATCCTTGAAAAGATGGAGCTATGTTTTCAAAAAATTTGTTGTTTCTGGTTATCCAGATGGCCCATGCACCAAGAATGATGATCTCCATGTAGAAAGGGTAGTTTAGCTTGTCCTTTAGATCTTTGAATGCTTCCAGCACTGATAGATTCGGTGTTCTTGTTGGACAAATAAAGTCCCAGCATTGTTGCACAAATGGGCATCCCCCAAAAATATGATGAAGTGTTTCCTCCTGTTGACAGTCACTAACTGCACAGTTGTATGCTTCCAAAACAAAATTCTTCCTTCTTAGCAGGTTTCTTGTGTTAACTCTGTCATGAAGTAGTTGCCAGAAAAAAACTTTGTGTTTTGGCTGACATGAGCTTTGCCAGATCCAGTTGAAATGAGGAGGTGTTTGCTTGTGACCTATTAACACTTTGTATGCTTTGATGGATGAGTATATTTCATTTCCCCAGATATAACTCCATGTGTCTAAAGATCCCAGAAATTCAGATTGCCTCATAGAGATGCAAATGTCCTCCATGTCTAAGAATTCCCCATATGCCTCTGTTGTTAATGGTAGGAAGAAAAGATCTTGAAGGTATTCTGTCTGTAATAACTGCTGTATGTTCAACTGAGGGTTTCTCACAAAGGAGTACAGGTGGTGAAATTTGTGTTTGAGTATAGCATGTTGCCATAGATCATCCCAAAAAGAAGCACTGACCCCATCTCCCACATTACATCTAGCAATAGCTTTGTAATAGTCTAGAAGTGCTAAGTTTGATTTCCACCAAAAAGAACCCACCATGTTGTCACCTGGCAATTTCCCATCACTTTAGTAGGTTTCCCAAATCAAGTTGACCCATGGTAAGTCATGTCTGTTGAAAAATTTATGCAAATTCTTCATTAGCAGGGTTTTATTATGGGTATATATATCCAAAACACCTAGTCCTCCCTGATCTTTGGGTCTGCACACAGTGGTCCAGGAAACTAAAGCAGGTCTACGGTCTTCCATGTTTGGGCCTCTCCAAAGACAGTGTCTAAGGTATTTTACCATCTGCTTCTTAATAGTGATTGGGATATCCGGACATGACATGAAGAAAATTGCCAAAGAAGTTAGCACTGACTTGACCAGCAACAATTTGCCTGCCTGGGTCATGAAGATTGAAATGCATGCCAACCTTTTAGCAATCCTGTTGACAATAGGTAAACATTGTTCCACAGTGGGCTTGTAAATTCCCAATGGAAGACCCAAGTAATTGAAAGGGAAATGTCCTCTAGCACATTGTAGTGTGTTTGTGAATAGTTCAACCCTGTCTTCATTAATGTTTAGAGGAATCAGAAATGACTTCCCATAATTCACTTTGAGCCCTGTTGCAGAAGCAAAAGTGTTGAGTAAAGCTTTCAGACAGAAGAGCTGCCTAGTATCTGCTTGCATAATCACCAGAGTATCATCTGCATACTGCACAATTGGGAAGTGTGGGCAAGAGTTCACTTGCAGTGGTGCAGAGAGTAGGTTTATCCTCATTGCTTTGTTGAGAATAGATTGTAATAGGTCAGCTGCCAGCACAAAAATTAGAGGAGAGTAAGGATCTACCTGTTTTACTCCTCTTTTGATGTAGAATTTTTTCCCCGAGACTCCATTCAGCAAAACAGAGGATGATGCTGTTGAAAATAAAATTTTCATCCAAGAGATCCATCTGTCACCAAAACCTTTAGCCTTAAAAATGTCAAATATTTCCTCATGCTCAATCGTATCAAAAGCCTTTTCAAAATCCAGTTTAATAACCAAAATTTCCTCCCTGGACGTGTGGCATTGGTGAATATATTCATAAGCCCATCCTAAGCAGTCTTGTATCACCCTGTCTTTGAGGAAGCCATATTGATTGATATGCACCATCCGCAGAATTACCCTTTGCAATCTATTTGCCAGAAGTTTTGTAATGATCTTGAGCACTCCATTAAGCAGAGAAATGGGTCTAAAGTCATTTGGAGTAAGTGGCACTTCTTTTTTAGGAATAAGGGTGATGAAAGACGAATTAATGCTCTAAAGATTGACATTCCCAACATGAAAAGCCATTATAAGATCAATGACATCTAATTTTATTATATCCCAACAAGTCTTGAGAAACTCATTATTGAAACCATCAGGACCAGGTGACTTATCATTAGGCAGATTCTTGACCACATCCTCAATTTCTTCTAGAGTGAAAGGTTTTTCCAAATCAATGAATAGGAGTGGATCCACTCTGTTTTCATACAAGTCCTCTAGATTAAAGTGCATAGAATGTCTAGTGCTCTGACCCAATCTGCTCTTAAAAGTCTCCCATAGAATTGCTGCCTTTCCTTCATGCTCAGTGACTTCAACTTGGTCCTTGTTTACCAACATAGCAATTTTATTGTGTCTGTGGTTAATAGAGGCTTTAGTGTGAAAGAATTTTGTGTTCTCATCCCCAAATTTGACCCCTTTAATTTTTCCTCTTTGCTTCCAATAAATTTTCTGATTATTGAGCACTGTCAATAAGAATTCCCTCAGAATATTCCTGCAATTAGTTTCAAACACTGACAAATCCCTGTATTCCTCAATTAAGTCCCAGAGAAAAATAATATCATTCAACTCTGCAATCTGCTTTTTGTGACAAGATAAAGATTTAGCCCAAAGTTTCAGTGCTCTTCTGACATTCTTGAACTTAGCATTAATCTTTTTAGCACAATCAGGATGACCCACTGGGATGTTCCAAGCATCATGAACCACTTGCTTGAAAGAGCTGTGGTTGAGCCAGTAATTTTCAAACCTAAACACTTTGGACTTTGGAATAGTAGTGCCAATCTTAATCATACATGGTAGGTGATCAGATATAGGTTTAGCCATGGGCAGAGCAGTAGGGTCTGGATAGCTGGTCATCCAAGCAGCCGATGTGAAAAACCAATCTAACTTTTCTAACAGGGGATTGTCCTGCATGTTACTCCAGCTAAATTGTCTGCCTTTGAGGGGTAGTTAAATTAAACCTAGTTCACTGATGGCTTCATTAAACATAAGCATTTCATTAACATCACCTCCAAGTTTATTTCTGTCTTCGGGCTTTCTAATGAAATTAAAATCACCCATGATAATCCAGTCCACATCACTAGGCATTTGCATGTTTCCAAACCATTCAATGAACTCAATCTTCTCTTCATGATTGCAGGGGCCATAAATGTTTGTGAGAATCCAAGACTTGGAGGAGGTGTTGCAAGTGAACTGTATTCTGAAACATCAACTCTCCAGCAAATAAAGCACCATTGCAAGTAGTGAGGATACCACCAGAAGCCCCAATGGAGGGTAAGTATTCAAATTTATTGAATCTCTGTGGGCAAACTTTATGAATATATGTTAAATCAAAGAGCTCCCTCTTTGTTTCCTGCAAACACACAATACCAGTGGCACTTTCTTCCACTTTTTGCTTTATAGCTAACCACTTATCTGAAGAATTAATACCTCTCACATTCTAGTTCAGTATATTCCAGGTTCTGTTGTTATTCATTAAAAACCAGAAATATGAGCCTTTGAACACCCAGGTCCAACCCTTGGTGTCTAACCCAAGTTAACTTACTTGGATACACAGTTAAAACAGTTGTCATACAAGTAGCCCCATCATACAAGCATTTCACATGGTTGAAGTAAAGCCCATTCCATATGGCACTTCGAGATTGTTGAACGTCTCGACGGACAGAACGTTGAGTCTTGCGCCGCCATCGATGAGGGTGCTGGTGACTTGCACATTGCTAATAACTAGGGAAGAGAGCATTGGGAGGACACCGGCTGTCGCTGCACACATGAGTTGATCCGCTGAGCTGAACGTGATAGCACACGTGGACCACCTGAGAGGGCGCGTGGCCTCGAGCTTGGGGAGGACTGCATTCACCTCGCGAGAAAACTGCTTGAAGATGCGCTGAGAGGCCGGGGCATTGGCACCACCCAAGATGCAAGCGATAGCATGCGGCTCCTGGAAGCCCCCAGCCCCCTCGTCTTGATGATGGTCTTCATTCCTTCTTGGTGGCGGTGGCAGAGGAGGAAGGCCTGTGTTGCCTTGCGGGCGATCCTCATGAGGCTGATCCCTCCAAGCCCCCTCGCGAGGCTAGTCCTGCCAGCGGTCCTCGCGAGGCCAGTCACGCCACCCTTGGCGAGGGCCACGGTCGTCCCATCGTCCTCCTCCTCGGCCATAGCCCCAATCGCTGCGCTCAGGGCGTCGCCTGACATGTACTTCTCGCACGGCCCTGAGCTCTTGGTATTCGTTGGTGTTGTGGGTGTGGAGGTCATGGTACACGCAGTACCAGCTGCCCTTGGACGACTCCGGCTGGTCCCTGCCATGCTTCGTGTCTGGCTCTGCTGCGAGCACAACTGCTCCTTTGCGCTTCACGTCCTTGGACTTGGTTTTCTTCTCTTCAGGATCAGCGGCTGGGAGCTCGAGAAGGGAGAGGCGTCCCTCCTCAGCCCTTGCGCACTTGGTCGCCAGGTTGAACAGCTCCAGAGACGTGCACATATCTTTGTGGATTGCCAGTTCCTCCTTCATCTTGACATCACGGACGCCATCAGAGAACGCTGAGATGATGGCCTCCTCAGTTACCTTGGGAATCTTGAGGCGAGCGCTGTTAAAGCGCTGGATGTACTTCTGCAGGGTCTCTCTGGGTTGCTGCTTGATGCGGCGCAAGTCACTCATGACTGGGGGACGATCGCGAGTGCCCTCGAAGTTGGCGATGAAGCGGGTGCATCTTGTCCCAAGAGGAGATCGTACCTGGAGGCAGGTTCAGGAGCCAGGTGCGGGCACCGTCCTTGAGCGCCATGGGAAACCAATTCTCCATGACTTTTTCATCTTTGTTGGCCGCTTCGATGTCGATCTCGTAAAGCTACAGGAACTCCGCGGGGTCGGAAGTGATGTCATAGTGAGGAGGCAGATCCGGCTTGAACTTGCCCGGCCAGGCGACGCTGCGTAGCTCGGTGGTGAAGGAGCGGCAGCCAGTGGCGGCCACCGGAGCCCTTTGTTGACGCGGGGCTTGCTCCTGGGGGTCCCCGCGTGCTGCCGCCAGGGGCAGCGCAGGGTCTTGACGCGCTGGCGCAGAAATGCGGTCATGGCGCGCCGGTGCAGGAAGCACGCGAGCACCTTCTTGGGGGCGAGGGATTTCTTGGCAGCTCCTTTCTTGTTGCGCGGGCGCCGGACGCGGTTGGTCTCGTCCAGGGGCTGCGTGCCTTGGAGCCAGGGCGCCTTCTTGGGGAGGAGGTGGCGGAGGCACCTCCGGAGCTGCATTGCCCGCACAGGACGGAGGGCGAGGCAGCGAGAGGGACGGCGCAGGGGATCCCCCTGCGACACTGACGAGCTCGGTGATGCGAGCGAGATACTCCTCATAGAGGTCATTGACGGGACGGTAGTGCAGGAGCTCATGCGCCAGGAGCAACACAGCGTGCACATCCGTGGGAGCGCGATGGGCGTGTGACAACGAACCAGCTAGACTCAGCGACGGGGTGGCGGTGCGGCCTTCCCGCCGCACCTAGGGATGCAGCAACGACGCCTGCTGCTCATTCCCCGCCTGGCCGGTGGCGGCGTGGGCGGCAGGCGACGGGGAACGACGGGGAGGCCCACCGACGGGAGCCATCTGGGCGACGTGGGCGGCGAGAGCAGCCCGATGCTCGGCACGAGCTCGGCGAGCGTCAGCCATGGACGCGACGAACGGTCGAATGCGGGGCAGCGGAAGAAAGATTCCGGCGCACCCCTACCTAGCGCGCCAAATGTCGGATATCGGGTTCCGGCAAAACCCTTAAGGTTCGAACTCTGGGGTGCGCACGAAGATCTTTCCCCTACCGATCCACGTCCCAACACATCGTTGAGAATCTAAGCTACACGATGAGCAACACAAGGGACGCAAGGTTTATACTAGTTCGGGCCACCATTGTGGTGTAATACCCTATTCTAGTTTGTGGTGTGGTCGATTGCCTCAGGGGCTGATGATGAACAGTATAGAGGAAGAACAGCCTCACGAGGGGTGTTCTTGTGGTGGTGTGGATGAACTTAACTTGTCTTTCTACTGTGGTGGCTATCCCTATATATAGAGGCCCTGGTCCTCTTCCCAAATATTGAGCGGGAAGGGCGCCAACAACGACCATTTTGAAGGGGAACATCTAGTACAAGTTATCCTAACTAAAGTTGGTGTTCGGCTGCCAAAGGAACTGGCGATGACGCCGTCTTGGGCTCCACGGTGACCTTTGTCTTGCCGCTCTGCTGGTCTTGGTCCCGTTGCACCAAAATGGTAAACTTTACTTGATGCCTTGGTACTCTGCGCTTGTGCTTGCCCCCTTTGCGCCAAAGAGGAAACAAGGACACTGCACAGGCCGGCGCCCACGTTGTGCCCACCTGGTCTCGATCGTCATGGCTTGCGTCACGAGCACCTCGCGAGGTACCCCCTGCCTTGATCTCTCCGCCTCCTCACGAGCCTGAGTGGTGAGGCCGCTCCTGAGGAAGCCTTCTATCATCCGCCCCGCGAGGCTTGGCCCCTCGCGAGGGTCTTGATCTTGAGTAGACGAAGATGGGCCATACTGGGCCACCACTTGAGCCACGCCGCAGGCCGCAGGCAGGGATGTCTACGGACCCCCATTCCCAGAACACCGACAAAGCTTTCTTATGAATTTCTATAGATAAAGCAAGATTTGGAGAACATAAGAGTGAGGTATGAAAATCTTCAGAAGGAAAACGATTCATTGCCTGCTCAACAGATCAGTTCCGCTCAGGAAGAATTTATTCCACCATGTCTAAAATGCATTGAACATGAATCTGCTAATTCATCACCTGAATGTTCAAATGCTTCTATTGCTTCAAATTCTTCAACTGTCTCTGTGGTCACAAATTCCTCATCTGAGGATACCACAAGTATCACTGATGATAATGCAGGTCTGAAGGAATTGTATGTGACAGGCATTTACAAAAGCCTCAAAGGGCATCAGACTCTATGTGATGAGCTTAAAAAGCATATCTTGAATAGGAACCCTAGGAAAGAGGGTATTGCCTTTCAGAGGAAACTCAATGCTGATGGGACCTACTGGAAACCTGAGCAGTATCCCAAAACCTCATGGGTTGCTGCAAAAGGACCCCCTGTAGATCCATGCACTTTATGTGGCTTTACTTGTGATTCTTCATATTCCTCTGATGAGTCATTTGACTCCAACTATAAGCTGTTTAAGAATCAGAATGGTGAAGTATTTGCTCGATATGTTGGAAGTAACTGTAGGAACGGTCCCCCATGAAGAAAATCTGGGTTCCTAAAAGATGCCTTTTAAATCTTCAGGTGAATGTCATCATGACACCACCCATGAAGAATGGGAACCCTAGATCAAATTCTTCATATGGATCAAAATCTTCATATGGAGCAAAATCTTCATATGGATCCAAATCCTCATATGGATCCAAATCCTCATATGGACCAAATTCTTCATATGGATCAAATTCCTCACGGGATCAAAATCCTCATATGAGCATCATCATGCTAACACTTCTGTTTCGCAGGGAAAGTCTAAAGGCTATGAATATGAGCATTATTCTTCAAACCATTATGTTCATAAGTCCTCGAAGAATTTCTCTACTTATTCATATGCTTACCCTAACCACTCTTCTGTGAAATGAAGTGCACTGGCTTCAATGCCATCCCTTTCTTATGGAGCTTGCAGAATGATGAATTCTTTGCCACCCCTCCAGATGTGGGTGGTGAAGAAAAAGAACTAATCTCTTATGCAGGGACAAGTCTCCAGACGAACTTATTCGTCTGAAGAAATTGCTGGAGACCTGAAATGTGCTTGAATGGACGCAAGCTAATCATGAAGAAATGAATTACTCATTTCTCTCGTCCTCAATATTACTATTGCCATATCCGTTACTGTTGATGAAATTGATATCATATTCTTCACTAATGAAGTATATGGTTCATAAGTTGCACTAATTCATCTGCAGGATGAACAACTGAACACTACTGAGTGGGTCCTCGATAGTGGATGCACAAATTATATGACCCGTGACAGGAACTTGTGATGGACACTGACTTGTTACCATCTCATCTGAAGCATATCACCTACACTGACAAAGGCAAAAGCAAGGTATTGGGTCTAGGTAAGGTTGCGATCTCAAAGGATCGACACATGGAGAAAGTCATGCTTGTCGAGTCCTTAGGATTCAACCTCATGTCTGTCTCAATGCTTTGTGATCTTGATATGGTTGTCGTCTTTGGCAAATATCGTTGCATTGTACTAATGGAATCTGACAACTCCAAAGTCTTTGAAGGCTTTAGGAAAGGAGACTTGTATATTGTTGATTTCTTTGCAGGACCACAACCCGCCACATGTCTACTTGCAAAAGCTTCAGAATGCTGGCTATGGAATCAACGACTTGGCCACGCTGGGATGAAGAACTTGCATACACTCGCGAAGAAGAAGAATGTCATTGGCATCAAGGGTGTCAAATTCCTCAAATATAATCTTTGTGGGGCTTGTGAGGCTGGAAAGATCACCAGAGCCAAGCATCCCTCAAAGACTATCATGACCACTTCTCATCCTTTGAATTACTTCATATGGATCTCTTTGGCCCTACTCATTATGTCGTGTTCTCTAGTTCTCCATCATTATATGGCTTTGTCATAGTTGATGACTATTCTCATTACACATGGGTGCATATCATCACTTACAAAAATGAAGTCTAGGAAGTCTTCAGACGATTTTCCTCAAGGGCTTCCACTAACTTCGGTGTGAAGATCAAGCATATAAGGAGTGATAATGGAACTGAGTTCAAGAACACTGGACTTGATGAATATCTTGGTATACTTGGTATTACTCATGAGTTATCTGCTCCTTATACTCCTCAGCAGAATGGCGTCGTGGAGCGCAAGAACCGAACTCTTGTTGAGATGGCTCGCACTACGCTTGATGAATACAAGACGCCTCAGCGCTTTTGGCCTGAAGCCATCAATACTGCATGCAACATCATTAACAGGGTATATCTTCACAAATTCTTCAAAAAGATCTCATACGAACTCCTCACTGACAAAAGTTATTTCAAAGTGTTCGGTGCTAAATGCTGGATTAGAGATCCTCACCATCACTCTAAGTTTGCACCGAAAGCACACGAGGGTTTTATGCTTGGTTATGGAACGAACTCGCACACCTACAGAGTCTTCAATCTAAATCATCACAAGATTGTTGAAACTGTAGACATGCAGTTCGATGAAACTAATGGCTCGCAAAGAGAGCACCTACCTCCTGTGCTAGATGAAATGTCACCTGAGGAATCCATCAAGTTCAAAGCTACTTAGGATATCATCCCTACCGAAGAATCTGCTGAAGAAGTCATTCCGGATCGTGAAGAAAATCACGCTGGTGCTGCTGAAGAAACTGGTCCTGAATAAAATGTTGGACCCAAGCAAAGTCGTTAACCTGCACATCCTCGCGTTGCAAGAGAAGTGCAGATCAAGAAGATCATCAATGACATCGATGCACCAAGTCCTCTCATGCGCTCAAAAGCTTCACATTTATCTAACATTTATGGGCATTTTGCGTTTGTCTCTATCACAAAGCCCACTAAAGTTGATGAAGCATTCATGGAATCTGAGTGGATTTAAGCTATGGAAGATGAATTGCATCAATTTGAGCTCAACAATGTGTGGGAGCTTGTCAAGCGGCCAGATCCACACAAGCACAACATCATCGGTACCAAATGGATCTACCGCAACAAACAAGATGAAAATGGACTCATGGTGAGGAATAAGGCTCGTCTTGTAGCCCAAGGCTACACATAGGTTGAAGGAATTGATTTCGATGAAACTTTTGCACCTGTTGCTAGACTTGAGGCTATTCGCATATTGCTTGCTTCAGTAACCATCATAATATCATCTTACATCAAATGGATGTGAAAAGTGCATTCCTCAATGGTAAGCTTAAGGAAGAAGTATATGTTGCTCCAAAATTTCCAGATCATGTCTATAGAGTCAACAAGGCCCTCTATGGCCTCAAGCAGGCACCTCGGGTGTGGTATGACACACTTAAGAAATTCCTCATGAAGAAAGGCTTCAAATCTGGTTCACTTGACCCAACTCTTTTCAGCAAAGCATATGATGATGAATTATTCGTGTGCCAAATATATGTTGATGACATTATCTTTGGCTGTACGAACCAACGTTATAGTGATGAATTTGCCTATATGAAGAGTGAAGAATATCAAATGTCTATGATGGGAGAATTTAAATTCTTCTTAGGTCTTCAAATTCATCAACAGTACAATGGCATATTCATATCTTAGGATAAATACCTCACGGATGTATTGAGGAAATTCGGCATGCAAGATTGCAAAGGCATTGTCGGCGTTCTGGGAACGGGGGTCCCCAGACTTGCCTGCGTGCGGCCTACGGCGTGGCTCAAGGGGCGGCCCAGCACGGCCCATCTTCATCAGCACGAGCACAAGACCCTCGCGAGGGGCCAAGCCTCGTGGGGTGGACGACAAGAAGCTTCCTCAGGCACGGCCTCGTCAGGCTGGCTCGTGAGGAGGCGGAGAGATCAAGGCGGGGTACCTCACGAGGTGCCCATGACGCAAGCCATGACGACCAAGGGCGCCAGGCGGGCGTCAGCCCGCGCAGTGTCCTCCTTTCCTCTTTGGTGCAAAGGGAGCAAGCGCAGGCAAGGGCATCAAGTAAAGGCATCCGTTTCGGTGCAACAAGAGCAAGACCGTCGCAACGGCAGGAAGGAGGTCATTGTCGAGCCCCAGCCGGTGTCACCACCAGAGCCTTTGACAGGCGAGAATCAACTTTAGTCAGGATAAGTATACTAGATGTTCCCCTTCAAAATGGCCAATTGTTGGCGCCCTTCCCGCTCAATATTTGGGAAGAGGCCCAGGGCCTTTGCCTATAAATAGGACTAGCCACCCACAAGGTAGAGGCAGGGGATCATCATCAGGAAACCAGTAGAAAGAGCGACTAAACTCCCCCTAGCAGTTCATCGCATTAGCCAAGAACAGACCCTCGCGAGGCTGTTCTTCATTGTACTGTTCATCATCAGCCCAAGAGGCAATCCACCACACCACAAACTAGAGTAGGGTATTACACCACAATGGTGGCCCGAACTACTATAAACCCTGTGTCTCTTGTGTTGTTCCTTTCATATCTTAGATCCTAGCGAGGAGGCGAGGTACAGGTAGGTAGAGGGTGAGATCTCCACGCGCACCCCAGTGTTGGAACCTAGAGGGTCTGCCGGAACCCGAAATCCGACATTTGGCGCGCCAAGTAGGGGTGCGCCGGAATCCACCTTCTGCCGCTTCGCGCCCCGTCGCATCGTCATCTTCATGTCCGGCGACCAGGCAGGCAACCCTGATCCCTGGGCGGCCTGGCCCGCCCACGCAGAGCCGCTCGCCGCGGGCAACCCCATGCCCCAGGCAGCTCGTGGTCCACAGGGCGCTGCAGGCCGCGGGCGGCGTGGACAGGCAACGGCAGCTCTCACGCCGCGGCAGGCGCGGTCGGCGGCGAGGGCCTCCCACCACGCTGCGGCCATGACATCATACACCCGACGGGAGCAGGCGAACTCGAGGGCCGCGCTCGCGGTGGCCCGAGAGGTACTGCAGTGCAGGTTGATGGAAGGCGGTCGCGACGTGCTGCTAGAGCGGGTGGCAGAGCTCCTAGGCTTCGCCGCCTCGGGGGCTCACCCCTTCTGGACCCAACTCCCACCTCAGGTCCAGGGTGGCCGGACGGAGGCTCCATGCCCGCCCGTGCAGTCCCAAGCGGACTCCAAGGCCACCCCTACACCGGCCAGGCTATCAGCACCGGGCCAGCAGCGACGCTGCCTCCGCCCCTGGCCAGCGAAGAAGGACTCGCCACAACCCACAACCCCGGTGGGCCGCCGAGCTACCACCCCCAGGCGGGCGCCTCAAGCAGAACTGCATGGCATGCGGAGCGCTACGGCGCGGCCTTCGGGATGGCGGCCCTAGAAGAGTACGTGCCCCACATGATGGACCAAGGGCACGCGGATGAGGACGAACAAGGCTCGCTCCTCGGCCCGAGCTGGGGGGACGAGGCACAAGAAGCTGAACTCTTCCAGGAGCCCCGGGAAGGCCCCGTCGGCTACGCTAGAGGGAACGGTTATCGGGTACCACTAATTCCTCAGGAGCAGGCTTACGCTAACCATGGATCGCAGGAGGTACAGGCCGCCACAGCAGGCGGCTGCCCCACTCCCGCAGCTTCCTACCCCTCAGGAGGAGGGCACCGGGGGCTGCAGGAGAGGGGTCAAGATCCGGCATCACCACCGCGGCGTTCAGAGCAAGGTGTCCTCAGGAGGTAGGCCCTCTGCTAGGGAGGTGCCTCAGGGCCTTCCCTGGCAGAGGACCCGTGGTCGTCGGGGGAACCGCTGGCGACCGCTCTACCCCATCGGCGGCGTCCTGGTTTCCGGTCATCGTCGGTGGCACTAGAGTGTGGCGCAAGGCGGGGCCCTCGTCTGGCGATATGAAGCAAGGCCGGTACCTGTGAAGAAGGCCCAGTGCCTGTGAAGCTCGCCGCCCTGTGACACTCTCACGTAATAATTAGTGGAGTTGTACACGCCCCGGAGTCTCAGGGGTGCCGCCCTCAGGCCCTGGGGCTCCTTCCCACGCCCAGTGGCAGCACTTAGCTCCGCGCTAGTGAGAAGACGTCCAAGACTAGACTAGGTGCCGGACGCGGCCTTTTTCTGCTTACATTGCTTTTCCCTTGGCCGTCGTTTTCCCCGTTGGATTTAAGTTGGATTTGAGCTCGAAGATTTGCGTGTATTCGGGGAAGGGGTGTTTAGTCTCGTTCGAGCAATCTCTCGCGTTCTGGTCACCACTTTGCCTCAGCTGCCTCCCCTCGTGAGCCCCTCATGAGCCGGGCCAGGCCTAGCTTGCGTGCAGCCCAGATTGTCGTCGCCGCGCCCTCTCAGGAGGTTTTCATTACAGGTTCGATGGGCTCTCTCAGGAGACGCTCGAGACACCACAACCCTCCGCAGGCTAACTCGAGGCCCACGTGGGTCGAATGTAAACAAGCCAGCCAGCTCGTCGCAAAGTCAGCCGCTTGGCGCAGGCGTATGGGTGATATTGCATCTACTAATATGCTGAATGCAAGTTTTTACATGAGGGGCTCCCCCTCCCAAAATGCTCTTACAACCTTTAGGGCAAGGCCCGAACTCTATCTGCGTAGGGTAAGGAAGCAGGGACAACACGCGGTCAGTCGGATAAATCCCCCAATGCATCCTCAGGGGCACCTCCTGAATCGTCGCTGGCGTCGCTGGCCTCGCCGTCGCTCTCCGCGTCACCATCAGCAGCGTCAGGGCCGTTCACCATGTCGCCTTCATCGGCAGCCACGACCACGCTGTCGTTATCAGAAGGGAAGGCCCTGACGAGGGCATCCATGTTGTCTTCCACCCAGCGCGCCAGGTCACCCCGAACGACCTGGGGTACTGGGGCGATGGCAGCATCGAAGTCAAAGTTGGGGTCCATGTTCCGAAGGTAGCTGAAGACACGAGAAAAGGCGGGCCCAAGCAGGGCGCGGCTCCTCCCCTCCACCAGCCTGTTGGCTCCGACCGACCGCGCCTCCAGCTGCGTCACCATGTCGGTGAAGAACTGAAGATTGCCATCATAGTTGACTGCGTGGGGCTCGTCAACGGCCGCCTCACAGATGTTACCCAAGGCTGTGTTGGCTCTTTCCCGGAGCGTGGTGAGCATGGGGCCGTGCTCGTGCTCCAGGATCCGTCGCTGGCGTATCTCGTCCTCATTCTGCCGCGCAACGACCTCAGCCTCGTCCACCCGCAGGCGTAGAAGAAGCGCCTCGGTGCGGGAGGTAGTCAGCTCCTCCTGCGCCACGCCGAGGGCGGACTGGGAAGCATCGGCCCGCCGCGTCACTTCCTCCAGGTTGGCCCTCAGGGCAGCGGTCCTGCCTTCAGCCTCGACCCGGATCAACCCCAGCCTCTCCTCGAACTCGCGCTCGAGGTTCAAGCGGGCCGTAGCAACCCCGCGTTCAACCTCTTCCAGGACTCGGGCCTCGCACGCGGCAACGTCATCCTCCGCCTGCGCCGCCAAACGCTCTCTCGTCTCCAGACATTCAAGATCGCGTGCACGCTCAGCAGCTTCCAACGTCAGTGCCTCCTCACGCCTTAGGAGCTCTGCCTGGTCGACTGGAGCCACCTTCGTCGATGCAAGGGCTGTCTGACGCAGCTCCACCTGCTGCTCCAGGGAGTGGCACCGGGCCTGCAGTTCCCGCGCCCGCTCCTCCGTCGCCTCACGCCGCCGGTCAGCCTCTCGGGCCTCCTCGACGGCCCGGGAACGGGCCTCCCGAGAGGCCGCCAGCAACGCCTCGGCCTCCTCATTATCGAGGTCACGCTGGTGGCGTGCAAGGGCAACAGCCGCCTTCAGCTTGCGCCTCTCTTCAGCCAAGTGCAGGCCCTCAGCCTCATGGTGCGCATCTTCATCAGCAAGCTCTTCACCAAGCCGGCTCACCGCGTCAGCCGCCCTCCGAAGAAACCCTTGGCGAAGAATGCGACGCCTCCGGGCGCGCTCGAGCACGTCTTCCGTGTCGTCATCCGCCCCAAGTAAGAGCGAGGGCCACGAATCAGCACTCCTCCTCTGGGCAGGGGGCTAGGGGCTGGCACCCTCGCGATGGTCGGGCACACCTCACCAGAAGCCCAGCCAGGAGCCAGCCCATCCCCAAGTGAAGAGCACAGGGCCGACCGCAACCAATCGCCATCCATGACCAGACATGAAGCCCAAGGCAGGCTGGCTATACCCCGAGAAGGCTCGTGAAGGAGGGTCACGAGGCGCGCAGAGCCGCGATGCACCATAGGATAGCTCACGTCTCCGACCGGCCTCACCGCGAGGGCTCTGCTTGAGCTCAGAGCGCTCGAAGACGGTGGAGGGGGCGGAGCCTGGGGGGATGGCTCCTCAGCCATCTCCGTGAGCTCGGCAGGAAGGGCCCTGCAGAGCAAGGATCAGCCAGAGCAACGGGAGGATCAGGAGCTAGGAAAGGGGAAGGCTTATTCATCAATGGCGAAATACTTCCTGCGCTTTAGCAGGCGGCAAGGGTAATTGTCACCCAAGACCTCCCTTTTCTTCCGGAGAGCCTCGAAGTCCATGCGGAAGCGGCCCAGGAGTTGAGCGCAGGGGTCAGCCTACGATGAGGAAGAGAAGTCAAGGTGCCCAGCGTCAGGGGCGTCGCCCTGATGCATGCCACCGGTCGCGTCACCAAGAAGGGAAGCTGGGGCCCCAGGAGCCTCAACCATGGGCACCGCGGGTAGCGGCTCAACGTCTCCAGCCGCAGCAGTACGGGCCTCATGAGCTACCCCCTCAGGAGTGCCGCTTGGCGTTGTCACCCCTCCGGGGGGCCCCTCAGCCTCCAGCGGCCCATGCCTCCCTGCTCCGACACTCGAGGAAGGGCCGCAGTGGGTGACTGGGAGGGCAGTCAGCACCACTGGGTTCTTGCGAGGCCCCGTGGGGCCAGTGAGGCGCAGCCCCCATTCGTCGAATCCGGGCATCTGATTCACAAAGTCACCACTGTTCCAGCAAAGGTACAGCAAAGCCCTCCCTTGCCGGACACTGCCGGGGGAAGGGTCCCCCGTCAAGACCAAGAGCACCTTCCTCAGCGCTTCGGGCGTCAGGTCCTCCTCCTGGAGCCTCATGCGATCTCCACGCCCGCTGAAGGCCCACATCCGGCGGGAGTGGCACTGGAGGGGAGCAATGCGGCGTAGCAGGAACTCCTTCACCCCCCTGGGCACCATCATGCCGAGCACCCTCAAGAGCGTGAAGCGATGCCAGACAAAGATGAGCCGGGGGCTCGTGAGCGTCTCCTGGCCCCAGCCTGAATTGGGGACAACGGGCGACGTTGGCTCCGAAAGCAGGGGGCTGGGCACCCCTACATCCACGTATAGCCACCGCTCGCGGAATCCAGGCGTGGACGGAGGAAGGCTGAAATAAATCCCTGAGGCCGCTGTTTCTGGTGCGGCAATGAAGCTCATGCACCCCGAGCATTGGGTGGGGTCGACGAGGCGCAGAGAGAAGAAGTGGCGCAGCAAGGCAACCGAAGGAGGGATGCCCATCATTGCCTCACAGAAAAAGGCGGAGACGTCAAGAAGAGTAATGGATTTAGGACCCAAATGCATCATATGGATCTGGTAATGGGAAAGCACAGCATTGAAGAAATTGGAAAGGGGGGAACCAATCTCGCCCACAGGGCGTCGGCAAAGTACCGGACCTCAGTGACTACTCTGTCGATGGAGAAGTGGGACGCGGCCAGGCCGTCGTCCTCCTACACTCGTTGAATATGGTGGCCAGAGCAGAGCTGACCTTGCCCAAGCCTTCTCAGTTGAGTATGATCGAAGGATCGACGGCGAGAGCCGCCAATGACGGCGAGCGAGGCGGAGGCACTGGGTTCTTCCCTTTTCCCTTCTTCGTCAGAGCCATGGCAATGGGGAGAGGGAGGATTCGAGATTGGATTGGAAGCAGAGACTGGAGTTCGAGAGGAGGAAGAGCAGGCAAGGCAACCGAAGGAGGGATGCCCATCATTGCGTCACAGACAAAGGCGAAGACGGCAAGAAGAGTAATGGATTCAGGACCCAAATGCATCATATGGATCTTTTATTGAAACATGAACATTTTTTTATAAAAAATAAAATCTTTTATTTGAAAAATCCTGGCACTTCTTGGAAAGGCAAACAAATTTCAAATATTTTGCACATTTTTTAATTTTCATTTTCTAAACATTTTTTGCAAAAACACGAACATTTTTTCAATTTTGAGAACTAATATTTGAAACTTCTGAACAATTTTTAGAAACACGAACAAATTTTAAACATTTTAATGAAAAAAGCAGAACAAAAGAAAAAACAAACAGAGAAACAAAAAAAGAAAAAAAGATAACAGGAAAAAACAAAGAAAAGGAAACTACATTATTTGAATTGGTTAACAATTTTCCAAAAATGCGAGTTTTTTGAAAACTAGAACAATCTTTGAAAAATTGGAACACATTTTGAAATTCTTGAACATTTTTGTATTTGGTGAACAAATTTTTCGATATGGAACATTTTTTGAAATTCAGGAATAATTTTTGGATATGCGAACAAATTCTAGAAACGGGAACATTTTTGAAATTTGGTCACATGTTTCGGAATTTATTGAAAAATTGTTTTGAAATGCAAACATTTTCTTAATGTCCAAAACTTGTTATGGGTTTGTGAACAATTTATTAAAATGGCAGGATTTTTTGTAAAAGAAAAGAACAAAAACAAAGAATAAAGAAAAATATAAATAGAAACAGAAAAATGAAAAAGAAAAAGAAACAGAAAAGGAGCAAAAAGAAAAAAGAACAAACCGTAAAAGGAACCTTCTAGAACTTCCCAAACGAGAAAAACCAGTTGGGAATCTTCTAGGAGTTTCACAAAATCAGAACTGGCAAGCGATGCGAACGTGGTTTATGGGCCGGCGCAACTTGTCGCGCCCCTGTGCGATCGCCCGACACTTTGACGCAGAGAGCGTCAAGTAGGGTTTTCCGGCAATGGCATGGCATGCATCCACCGCCACCATGGCCGCTGCCGTTGTCGTGTCGAGGATCCCGCGGTCCTCCTGGTGGATAAGAACGTCAGCGGCCCCCTGGCGGGCCCTAGCGCCCACTTTACCCTCTCCCTCCTGCTCCACCTCCCTCTCCAGATCCGGCATCGATTTACGCCGTCGTCACCGCCATCCGTCACCACCACGGCGACCGGCAACCCCGTGCCCGTTCGTCGAGTCCGCGTGCTTCTCCGCCGTCTACTAAGCAGACCCTGCATTCAATGCTAGCCCACAAGGACCACCCCATTACCTGCGCGGCGCGGCTCCTCCGCGTCGGCCTTCGCCACTACCTCTGTGTCTTCCCGCGCTCCGGCAAACTCCGGCCTCCCCGAGCTCGTCATCCGCACCGCGGTGAGCTCCTCCTCCATTCCCCCTCCTTATACACTCGATTCGCGCTGTAGCCGTCATCCATGAGTTCGCCTTGGCCTTGTATGCGCGCGCGCCCGCATTCGCCGCCGCCCTCTGTGCGCGCCTCCCGCCAGCCGTGCCCTGCCTCGCCTCGCGTATGCCCCCCTCGGCAACGCCCCGCGGCCGTGCCACCGAGCCCGCATCTTGCTGCAGCACGCGCCCAGCCACAACACACACACCCCGCGCCCGCTCGCCTCCCACGGCCGCGCTTGCTGCTCCGGCCCGCCTTCGCCGCTGTCCCGCAGCGCCTATGCCTGCCGGTGCCGTCTGCTCCGCCTTCGGCCGGCCTCCCCGCCCCGCGCGTCGCTCGCTGTGAGCCGCAACCACACGCCGCCCGCCTCACCCCCGCTTGTCCACCCGCGCCCCCCTACTCTGCTGCTCCCCGCCGCTGTGGCCGCCTCTGTTGCCCGACTCCTCGTGCTAGCACTGCCCGCGCTCGTCGTGCCCCGCTCGCTTGCCGCAGCTCCTGCGGCCGGCCACGCCCCCTGGCCATGCGCCAGGCCCTAGGCCGCGCCGCGGCGGTGCCCCCACTGGCCTCGTCGAGGCCATGGCCTCGTCCCGCGACAGGGCGTAGCGCCCCTCAGGCACGGGTGCCCGCCCGTTAACCCGCCCCGCCTCGCTGGCTTAGTGCCACTGCCCAATGGAGCCTCCCACGCCCTTGCCAAAAAATATTTTGTAAATATTAATTAATTAATTATACTTAATTAACTTAATTAGCTAGGTTAATTAACCTAATTAACTAAACTTAGTTAATTAAAACTGCTAGTTTAGTTAGCTCAATGACATGTGGGCCTCACTGCCCTGTTTGACCAGTCAACCCGGTCAGACTTAACTATTGCCCCTGCTGACCTCATGATGATCTCATGCCGATGCAATAACTCCATTTTAGGTTTATTAATATTTTTAGGATTTTGTTAAAACTTTGAAAAATCATATAAATTAATTCGTATGTCGGATGAAAAAGTTTTATACATGAAAGTTCCTCAGAACGATGAGACAAATCCGAATGCACGGTCTGTTCATTCGCCACACGTCCCTAACATAGCGAACATCGAACCTTTCCCCTTCGATTCGTTTGTCCGAAAATGCCAAACTTCGGGAAAACTTTTCCGGATGTTTCTCCCTTCACCGGTATCATGTAACACTGCGTTAGAACACCCCCTAGCATCCCTTATTTTCATGTTATGCATATGTTTGTGTGTATTTACTATTTCTTCCCCTCTTCTCTCTGGTAGACCCCAAGACAATTGTTGATGCCACTATGATCGTCTACGTCACCGACGACCCTCTTCCCTTTCAGCGGAGCTTCCAGGCAAGCCCCCCTTTGATCATCCCGATATCGCCCATTCTATTCTCTCATGCTTGCATTAGATTTTGCTACTATAATTGATTGCTCCTATTCTGATGCATAGCCTGCTTTTGTAACCTACTATTGTACCTTACCTGCTTATCCTAAACTGCTTAGTATAGGTTGGTTAGTGATCCATCAGTGACCCCCACCTTGTCCTTGTTGCCCCTGCTTCATCATCAACGACTCGATCAATGTGATCGACGACCAGACCCGACACCTCACATCACATCATGCCCCTTTTGTTGCTCGACTATGCAGAGTTACCATCGAGTGTTGAGGGTGATACCTCACACATCACTCCCGATGAGATCTCTGTAGTGTAGCTACTCGGTCGTAGTCATAGAGGGTGATTCCTCCTTGACCACTCTCAATATTACTCTGTCGTGTAACCCCTCAAGTGTGAACCTCGAGGGTGGTTCCTCTTACATTCACCTTGATGATTACATCAAGTGGAATCCACCGAGGGTGATTCCTAGGGTTTTCCCCTTGATGTTTGGAGACACGGTTACCTTGACTTTACATGAGACCATTGTTGAAGTCGGGTCAGCCCTGAGGGGTACCCATGAATTGATGTGAAAGTCAGGGGGGCCCATAGAGCACCCGCGAGTTTTCCACATGGCACAGCCGGGCAGTCTGGGCCCTTGCCATAAGTCCATGAGATGGGGCGACGGGGTCACCTTATCGTGAGTCTCTGCTCCTTTCCGCGAGCCCCCAATGCACTAACAGGTTTGGGTATTTGTTCTGAGTTGGCCTCTTGGCCTTCACACACTAACCACCACGCGAGAATAGTTATGGGCCTCGACATCGTAGTATCAGCCGAAGCTTTGTGAGATGTCCAGTTCAGCAATGCGGCATGGTTGGATCATGCTGTCCATCCGAGGCGGTGCTGGTATCCACCCTGCTCGCAACGACCCGGAGTGCTGCAGGCGATGGGCCCAAGACCCTGGAGTGCTTAGGATGTAGACCGACAGGGACCTCTCTGCTGAGCCTAGGTAGGGCTGCGACGTGTTGATCTTCCGAGGCTGGGCATTGACCCAGTAAAGTGTGTTCGACCAGAGTGACCGAGC
Organism: Triticum dicoccoides; assembly: GCF_002162155.2. Lineage (NCBI taxonomy): Eukaryota > Viridiplantae > Streptophyta > Magnoliopsida > Poales > Poaceae > Triticum > Triticum dicoccoides. The sequence goes on from NC_041383.1 coordinate 209,135,361, forward strand.
ATGTTGGGTAACGTGGTGCACTCCTGCAGGGAAGATATATATTCGAATACCGTGTCCACGGTAATGGACGTTTAGACTTATATCCCGATCTCATATAACTAGAAATGGATACTTGAGACATGTGATGGATATGTGGCTCCGGGATTGCTTTCTCGCAGGGAGTCGAGGAAGAATCTCTGGGCGTTATTTCTACAACATGTTTGTTAATTATAAAACTGCTATTCTTTACTCTTCTACATGGTGTAAGATGCTTGGAGCTGCTTGAAGATGCTAGTCTTTGATAGGCTAGGCCTTCCCCCTCTATTCCAGCATTCTGCAGTTCAGTCCAGAGATACAAACCTTCCATTTGATACCAATGCATACTTCGTATAGATCTGATGCTTGCGAGTACTTTGGATGAGTACTCACGGTTGCTTTGCCACCCCTTTTCCCCCTTCTTTCTTCTTTCCGGTTGATGTAACCAGATTGTGGATCCCTGGAGCCAGATGCCACGTCCGACGGATACTGCTACGTGGAGACCGCCGACGACCAGGAGTAGTTAGGAGGTCCGAGGCAGGAGGCCTTGCCTCTTCGACCGTGTTGCTTTTGTGCTAGCCTTCTTAAGACATCCTTGTTTAACTTATGTCTGTACTGAGATATTGTGTCTTCCGCTGACTCTTGTGTATCGAGCTATGTATTCGAGCCCTCGAGTCCCCTGGCTTGCAATATAAAGCTTGTATTATTTTGATTTGTTTCTAGAGTTGTGTTGTGATATCTTCCCGTGAGTCCCTGAACTTGATCGTACACATTTGCGTGTATGATTAGTGTACGATTGAATCGGGGGCGTCACAAGTTGGTATCAGAGCCGACTGCCTGTACGATCCCCCTTTCCAACTCCTTGGCCAAAGTTGAGTCTAGCATTTGAAAAACGGTTTTACTAACGTGGTTGTCTGGCTTACGGGCCCATGTCACCATTGGGTGGTATTAGGATATTTTATTCCTTGTCTATACTCTGGGACTCTAGCCTCTCTTCTATTTGGGTTAAATGATTTTTTTAACTCTAACTCGAGGTTCTCGTAAATACTTTCTCCCGAAGAACCCCTCACTCTAGACGATTGCTTGGTGCACCAGAAGAATCTGATGATACTCTTTGATGTTTTCCCGAGACCCTTGTGTCCTTCGCCGTTGCAATCCCTACCACCGATAAAACCTTATGGCTAACTACCTACAATTGTCGTTCATACCTTGATCCCCAGTTTCTCTTGTTATTACAAGGTGCCCCGAATTACTCTATGTTGTCCTAAGAATCCATTGAGCCTACTGCCTTGCAGCTCTTTGCCATATGAATACCCCTACGAATAATTACTCTCGCTTGTGGAGTGTCCGTTTGTCCATAGTTCTTCATGTGTTTCACAAAATTCTTTGGAATGCTATTTGATCTTTCGAAACTCCTCAGTAGCCTATTACTCTTGTCCCTCCTTACCTGCTTACACTGTGGTTACTTCCATATGTCCAGCAATGCTCTTGAGAAACCTTTGTCATCATAATTTTGAGCAATTGATTCGATGTGTTGGTGAATGCTCACAATCTTCAATCAAAATTAGAATTCTTCCCATTGGCTCAGACGTCACTCCCGAACATGAGTTGGTGTTCAACAAATCAAGCCATGATTGATTGTTGATATATGTCTATTGAACTTACTTGTCTTTGATCAGAGCCTCTACTTCTGATCCATCGTTTTGGAAATCATAATTCCTTTGCATTTGATCTTTGAATTAGTCAGTTGTTTCTATAACCTGATCTCCTTGCATCCTTTCTTCTTCTAGTTGAGTATTGTTGCTCACATCAGATCCCTCGTGGACCACCAGATCCTTTGTGGGATTCTATCCGACAACATCCTTCATATACAGTAACCTTGTGAGCCTTCCCTTGGATACATAATGCATTTGGTAAATTGTATCCCCCGCTCTTGTCAACTATACCCTTCTTCTGGACTTAATTTACTCGTGAAGCTATGGTATATGTTCCTAAGATGCCCCTATGGGTTGAATCTATGGCTTCCCTAATCTGTGATAACCCAAAGATTATGGAGGTTATATCTACTAGCATTTCTTTGGATAAATTTTCAATTCTACGACTTCATCGAAAGCAAGAAGTGAATGGAAAATTGTGCATTAGAGAAATGGGAGTCGACCTTGAACCTTTGTGTTCATGCCCATGGACCCGATGTGGAACTTATCATGGAAGCTTCTTGTTATAATGATAATCCCGTTATGATAAGTTCATATTGTATCTATATTTGGTCCTTTGCAACCGTGGTTCTGACCCTATAGTTCTTCTTTGATACCATTTCTCGGACAAGTTGAAGTACTTGTCCTCTACAGATCTTTTCACATGTCCAACCTCTATCATGTTGTACATTCGAGTGTTGTACTCTCTTATCTCAAGGATATCACGGAACTACATAACTTCTTATGAGTTCTTCAAACAACTATTATTTCTCGCCGATTGCAATTTTCCACGGGTTTTGAGTTGTTAGGCACTCGAGAACACCGATAACTGATTCAAGTCTCCATTGCGTTGTTTAACCTTTCTTGTAACCTAACATATCCGATCAATGATAATTCCCCACTTATGTAAACACCTCGGTATACAACTCTGTCAGTAAGACCTTGTTACTATTGTTGATGACATTCCGGTAGCCACCGATGGACGAGAACTTTGCCTATTGGTCCGCCTTGTCTTAACAAGCAGGAAAATGGTTCTCTTCGCCCCTCGCCCTTGGTACCAACGTTGTTGCCAACATAACTGACAGTCTATGCTCTGACATGCCTTGCTATCAGCGCCCTTCCTACTTTTAACCCACTTGGTGGGCCCATAACCCACAGTTCCACAGGATCAAAACCTAACTCTCCTATACATCCTTGTCTTCCAATTGTTCCTCACGCTTGGCTTCGTATGTAATTCATGAACCACCTTTTGGTGATCTATTCTGGTATCAGATGCAATACTTATTCTTGATGCTCTGAACCCCCTTTCACACTCCATTTCAGACATCGATCGATTGTCCATCCGCTTGAAGCTTCTTATTGCACCTTCTAGCCTTGCTCTCGATTACTTTCTTGAATTTCAACTCGAGAGATGCCTCTATGCCACGTTCGTGAGATAGCCCCCAGGTACCTATCTTGTGTTGAGCCTCGTCCTTCCTGATTCTTTCCCCGTTACTCCACCCCTTAAATCTCGGGACGAGATTCCTTTTAGTGGAGGAGAATTGTGACGCCCGGATAAGCATGCCACAGTAATCTCCCACTAATCATGCCATTGTCATCATGATTACCTTGCTAATTGCCACTTGTCCAAAACATCAAGTTCAAAATGAAATTTAAATTGCAAGTCAAACATTTATTTCTCCAAATAGAGAAGCAAAAATGTTCGAGATTTTGCAAATAATGCCCAAGTAATTGTCATGAAGAAATCAACTCAAATTGGGTTTCTAATATGACCATAACAATATTTGCGTGGACCAGCAAACATTTATTTTGGTCGTTTAAAATTCCAACAAGTAGTCTCACATTTCCCAAACCACTTTAAACTTTGTGGGCTTCTCTAAAATAATGACCACTATTTGTTTGACAAGTTTCATGTTGAACAAAACTCATTTGGTATTAAATTAAAATGTCAAACAGTGGTGAAATGAATAAGCAGGAAAGTAAAAAAAAGGAAAAAGACTAAAATCCTACTGTGTCTTTGGGCCACATGTGACCACAGTGCCCATGGCCCAGCCCACCACGGCCATTTCCCCCTTCCTCTGTTCCTCTGTACAGACAGGAGACAGGGGCAATGGCGTGGCACACATCCACCCCCACCATGGCCGCTGCCGTCGTCGTGTCGGGCATCCCACGGTCCTCGTGGTGGATAAGAACGTCGGCGGCCCCCTGGCAAAACCTAGCGCCCACTTTCCCCTCTCCGTCCTGCTCCACCTCCCTCTCCAGATCTGGCATCGATTTACGTCGTCGTCGCTGCAATCCGTCACCACCACCACGACCCGCAACCCCGAGCATGTTCGTCGAGTCCGCGTGCTTCTCCGTCGTCTACTACACCGACCCGGCATTCAACGTGAGCCCACAAGGCCCATCCCATCACCGGCGCGGCGCGGCTCCTACACGTCGGCCTTCGCCACTGCCTCCGTGTCTTCCCGCGCTCCGGCAAACTCCGGCCTCCCCGAGCTCGTCATCCGCACCGCGGTGAGCTTCTCCTCCATCCCCCTCCTTATACACTCGATTCGCGATGTAGCCGTCGTCCACGAGTTCACCTTGGCCGTGTATGCGCGTGTGCCCGTATTCACTGCCGCCCTCTATGCACGCCTCCCGCCAGCCGTGCCCTGCCTCGCCTCGCGTATGCCCCCCTTGGCAGCGCCCTGCGACCGTGCCACCGAGCCCGCGCCCCGCTACAACACGTGCCCAGCCATAACACGCGCACCCCGCGCCCGCTCGCCTCTCGTAGCCGCGCTTGCTACTCCGGCCCGCCTCCGCCGCTGTCCCGCAGCGCCTATGCCTGCATGTGCCGTCTGCTCCGCCTTCAGCCGGCCTCCCCGCCCTGCGCGTTGCTCGCTGTGAGCCGCAGCCACACGCCGCCGACCTCACCCCCGCTCGTCCACCCGCGCCCCCTGCTCTGCTGCTCCCCGCCACTGCGGCCGCCTCTGTTGCCCGCCTCCTCCTACTAGCACCGCCCGCGCTCGTCGCGCCCCAGTCACCTGTCACAGCTCCTGCGGCCAGCCGTGCCCCCTGGCCGTGCGCCAGGCCCTAGGCCGCGCCGCGCCGGCGCCCCTGCTGGCATCATCGAGGCCATTGCCTTGCCCCGCGACTGGGCGTAGCGCCCCTCGGGCACGGGTGCCCGTCCGTTAACCTGCCCCGCCCCACTGGCCTGGTGCCACTGCCCAATGGTGCCTCCCACGCCCCTGCCAAAAAAATTGTAAATATTAATTAATTAATTATACTTAATTAACGTAATTAGCTAGGTTAATTAACCTAATTAACTAAACTTAGTTAATTAAAACTGCTAGTTTAGTTAGCTCATTGACATGTGGGCCTCACTGCCCTGTTTGACCAGTCAACCCGGTCAGAGTTGACGGTTGCCCTACTAACGTCATGATGATGTCATGCCGATGCAATAACTCCATTTTAGGTTTATTAATATTTTCAGGATTTTGTTAAAGCTTTGAAAAATCATATAAATTAATCCGTATCTCGGATGAAACCTGCTATTAGAACACCCCTAGTATCGCTTATTGTCATGTTATGCATATGTTTGTGTGTATTTACTGTTTCTTCTACTCTTCCCTCCGGTAGACCCTGAGACCGCTGTTGATGCCACTGTGATCGTCTACGTCACCGACGACCCTCTTTCCTTTTAGCGGAGCTTCTAGGCAAGCCCCCCATTGATCATCTCGATATCGCCCATTCTATTCTCTTATGCTTGCATTATATTTTGCTACTGTAATTGATTGCTCCTATTCTGATGCATAGCCTGCTTTTGTAACCTGCTATTGTACCTTACCTGCTTATCCTAAACTGCTTAGTATAGGTTGGTTAGTGATCCATCAGTGACCCCCACCTTGTCCATGTTGCCCCTACTTCATCATCAACGACTCGATCTATATGATCAACAACCAGACCCGACACCTTGACCACTCCTGATATGACTATGTCGTGTAACCCCTCTAGTGTTAACCTCGAGGGTGGTTCCTCTTACGTTCACCTTGATGATTACATCGAGTGGAATCCATCGAGGGTGATTCCTCGGGTTTTCCCCTTGATGTTTGGACACATGGTTACCTTGAATTTACTTGCGACCATTGCTGAAGTCGGGTCGGCCCTGAGGGATACCCGCGAGTTGATGTGAAAGTCGGGCGGGCCCGTAGAGCACCTGCAAGTTTTCCGCATGGCATGGCCGGGCAGACTGGGCCCTTGCCGTAAGTCCATGAGACGGGGCAACAGGGTCACCTTATCGTGAGTCTCTACTTGTTTCTGCGAGCCCCCAATGCACTAACAGGTTTGGGTATTTGTTCTGAGTTGGAATCTGGCCTTTACGCACTAACCAGCATGCGAGAATAGTTGTGGGCCTCGATGTTGCAATATCAGCCGAAGCTTCATCAGACGTCCAGTTCAGCAGTGCAGCACAGTCAGATCATGCTGGCCATCCGAGGCAGTGCTGGTATCCACCCTGCTTGCAACAACTCGGAGTGCTGCGGGCGATGGGCCCAAGACCCTGGAGTGCTTAGGATGTAGACCAGCGGGGACCTCTCTGCTGAGCCTAGGTAGGGCTGCGACTTGTTGATCTTCCGAGGCTGGGCATTGACCTAGTAAAGTGTGTCCGACCAGAGTGATCGAGCGTGTTGGGTAATGTGGTGCACCCCTGCAAGGAAGATATATATATATTCGAATACCATGTCCACGGTAATGGACGTTCAGACTTATATCCTGATCTTATATAACGAGAAATGGATACTTGAGACATGTGATGGATATGTGGCTCTGGGATTGCTTTCTCCCAGGGAGTCAAGGAAGATTCTCTGGGCGTTGTTTCTACAACATGTTTGTTAATTATAAAACTGCTATTCTTTACTCTTCTACATGTTGCAAGATGCTTGGAGATGCTTGAAGATGCTAGTCTTTGATAGGCTAGGCCTTCCCCCTCTATTCTGGCATTCTGCAGTTCAGTCCACAGATACAAACCTTCCATTTGATACCAATGCATACTTAGTATAGATCTGGTGCTTGCGAGTACTTTGGATGAGTACTCAGGGTTGCTTTGCTATCCCTTTTCCCCATTCTTTCTTCTTTCCGGTTGATGCAACCAGATGGTGGATCCCTGGAGCCAGATGCCACGTCCGACAGATACTGCTACATGGAGACCGCAAACGACCAGGAGTAGTTAGGAGGACCCAGGAAGGAGGCCTTGGCTCTTCGATCGTGTTGCTTTTGTGCTAGCCTTCTTAAGACATCCTTGTTTAACTTATGTTTGTACTCAGATATTGTTGCGTCCGCTGACTCTTGTGTATCGAGCTATGTATTCGAGCCCTCGAGGCCCCTGGCTTGTAATATAAAGCTTGTATTATTTTGATTGATGTCTAGAGTTGTGTAGTGAGATCTTCCCGTGTGTCCCTGATCTTGATTGTACACATTTGCGTCTATGATTAGTGTATGATTGAATCGGGGGCGTCACAACGGGGTGGAGAGATCAAGACCAAGAAGACAAGGAACTGCAAGCCTGCCTTCGACCATAAGACGGACTTCTGCTGCATCCAGCAACCGAGTGGTACTCTTAGTGATGGATTCTATGTCCTCCACCACATGCTGGAGTACTGACGGGATCAGCAGAACCTTCGCATGTCACCTACATCCGGTGATGCCCATATTCTGCAATGGGAAAAGAACCTAGGAGATATCCTGGATCATTGACTTTGAGCTGAGTTCTATCACATCCAGTGTGAACTTTCCCAAATCATCATGAAGGAGGTCGTCGAAAAAATAGGGATGTTCTACGAAGAAGGGCAAATGTTGCGGGAAGACGTCCGAACACGCATATCGGCTCAGCGTCTCGACCTGAAGCCTTTCACTAAGCTCGGGGACTATCTCCCTGACTTGGATGGATGGCATGACATATTGGAGTGATTGATGATATATGACAATGTGTCTGTTTAGTCCATACTTTCTCTATGACGAAACTTTGAGTTATGCACGACGAAACTTTATTTGTGATGTAATTAAACCATCCTCCTCAACTAGCGAAGATCACTCTAGTTAGGGAATTTTGGGTACGATGAACTTTGTTATTTATGCTTATGATATGTTGCTTCTATTTTTGCCAAGTCCGTCTCTTTCTGTTGCTCAACTATATATGTTGCATATCATCGACTCATGTGATGATGTAGGTGCATAGATCATCGCTGGCGAAGAAGTGCTACGCTAGGAGTATACAACGAGTGGCTGGAGTGTCAGGACCAAATGTACCGGTTTCTGAGCGACAACCACTAGTTAGTTTATGTTCTAGTGCAAGAGAGGGATACGAACTGATGCCTTGAGAAGTACTACATTATGTATGATGAGACATGCCATGTAACTTGTATAGCTATATCGTGATTATGATGTGACGACATGATTTGTGTTGGATGATACGGTGAGACTATTATGTGTATGATATGACGAGCATATTGCATGTTTATGATATGATTAGAATATTGTATAAAACTTGTACAAAAACATCACAAATACGTAGCAAAAGAAGATATGAGAAAATATAGTAGTAGCGCTCTTTAGCGCTATACATGAAAATGCTACTGCTAAAGCACTTAGCAGTAATGCTGGTTTGAAAAACGCTACTGCTAAAGCACTTAGCAGTAGAGCTGGTTTGGAAAGCGCTGCTGCTAAGTAGGTATAGCAGTAGCGCGTATCAAATAGCGCTACTGCTAAACGTTAGCTGTAGCGCCGTATCAGTAGCGTGCTGCCCCGCGCTATTGATAGCCCATAGACCCGTGCTACTGCTAGTAATTCTTCTAATAATTATGGTAATTCCTACAACAATTCTTATGGAAATTTTAATAAGATGCCCTCTAATTTTGAGATGAGTGTCAAAGAATTTATGAGTTCGCAAAAGAATTTCAATACTTTGATTGAAGAAAAATTTCTCAAGATTGATGATTTGGTTAGGAACGTGGATAGAATTTATCTTGATGTTGATTCTTTGAAACTTAGATCTATTCCACCCAAGCATGATATTAATGAGTCTCCCAAAGCCATGAGAATTTCCATTGATGAGTGCAATGAAAGAATCTCTAAGATGCGTGCTAAACGAGATTTGTTTGAAAAAGCGTGTTCTTCTAGTTTTCGTGAAAATAATGATGAAGATATTAAAGTGATTGATGTGACTCCTATTGAATCTCTGTTTTCTAATATAAATCTTGATGAAGATGGGACTGGAGATGAGTCGACTTTAGTTAAAAGGCGTCCCGATGATTTGGAGTTTTTACATCTTGATGCAAAAATTGATAAAAGTGAGATTGGAGAGGTCAAGACTTTAAGTAGCAATGAACCCACTCTTTTGGATTTCAAGGAATTTAATTATGATAATTGTTCTTTAATAGATTGTATTTCCTTGTTGCAATCCATGTTGAATTCTCCTCATGCTTATAATCAAAACAAAGCTTTTACTAAACATATCGTTGATGTTATGTGCATTTGAAGAAAAGCTTGAATTGGAAGTTTCCATCCCTAGAAAACTTTATGGTGAGTGGGAACATACTATTAAGATTAAAATTAAAGATTATGAATGCCATGCTTTGTGATATTTGGGTGCTAGCGTTTCCACAATTCCAAAACCTTTATGCGATGTGTTAGGTTTCCGTGAGTTTGATGATTGTTCTTTAAATTTGCATCTTGCGGATTCCACTATTAAGAAACCTGGGAAGGACTAATGATGTTCTTATTGTTGCAAATAGGAATTATGTGCCCGTAGATTTCATTGTTCTTGATAAAGATTGCAATCCTACATGTCCTGTTATTCTTGGTAGACCTTTCCTTAGAACAATTGGTGCAATTATTGAGATGAAAGAAGGAAACATTTGATCAATTTCCATTAAGGAAGGGAATGGAACACTTTCCTAGAAAGAAAATTAAATTTCCATATGAATCTATTATGAGAGCTACTTATGGATTGCAGACCAAAGATGACAATACCTAGATCTATTTGTGTTTATGCCTAGCTAAGGGCGTTAAACAATAGCGCTTGTTGGGAGGCAACCCAATTTTATTTTTTATTTTTTTGCTTTTTGTTCCTGTTTTGCATTGAATAATTCGTATAGCCTCTGGTTAGATGTAGTTTTGTGTTTTAATTAGTGTTTGTGCCAAGTAAGACCTTTGGGATAGCTTACGGTGATAGTTGTTTTGATCCTGCTGAAAAACAGAAACTTTGCACCCAGTAAACAATTTCCTGGATTTCATTGAAACGCGCTTTTGATCTGATTCTTTTTGCTCTGGATTGGTACACAAATTGCCAAGGTTGAACTATTTTTTCAGAATTTTTGGAGTTACAGAAGTATTTGAGAGTTTTATATTGCTACAAACGGTTCTGTTTTTTACAAATTCTGTTTTCTATGTGTTGTTTGCTTATTTTGATGAATCTATGGGTAGTATCGGGGGGTAACCATGGAATAGTTGGAATAGAGTACATATTACACCAATATATATAAAGAATGAGTTTGCAATAGTACCATAAAGTGGTGATTTATTTTCTTATACTAATGGAGTTTATGAGATTTTCTGTTGAGTTTTGTGTTGTGAAGTTTTCAAGTTTTGGGTAAGGATTTGATGGACTATGGAATAAGGAGTGGCAAGAGCCTAAGCTTGGGGATGCCCAAGGCACGCCAAGGTAATATTCAAGGACAACCAAGAGCCTAAGCTTGGGGATGCCCCGGAAGGCATCCCCTCTTTCGTCTTCGACTATCAGTAACTTTACTTGAGGCTATATGTTTATTCACCACATGATATGTGTTTTGCTTGGAGAGTCCTGTATGATTTGAGTCTTTGTTTTTTAGTTTGCCACAATCATCCTTGCTGTACACACCTTTTGAGAGGGACACACATGAATCATGATTTATTAGAATACTCTATGTGCTTCACTTATATCTTTTGACCTAGGCAATATTGCTGTAGTAGTTCACTTATACCTTTTTAGAGCACGGCGGTGGTTTCATTTTATTGAAATTGATGAACTATTATGCTTCACTTGTATTATTTGAGAGTCTCTAAACAGCATGGTAATTTGCTTTGGTTATCAATTTAGTCCTAGTATGATAGGCATCCAAGGGGGATATAATAAAAACTTTCATATAAAGTGCATTGAATACTATGATTCCACCATTGCTAGCCTCTCTTGTGCCGCGGAACTCTCACCTGTAGCATATACCCACCATATACCTTCCTCAAAGCAGCCACCATACCTACCTATTATGGAATTTCCATAGCCATTCCGAGATATATTGGCATGCAACTTTCCACTGTTCCATTTATTATGACACGCTTCATCATTGTCATATTGCTTTGCATGATCATGTAGTTGGCATCGTATTTGTGGCAAAGCCACCTTTCATAATTCTTTCATACATGTCACTCTTGATTCATTGCACATCCTGGTACACCGCCGGAGGCATTCATATAGAGTCATATTTTGTTCTAAGTATAGAGTTGCAATTCTTGAGTTCTAAGTAAATAAAAGTGTGATGATCTTCATTATTAGAGCATTGTCCCAGTGAGGAAAGGATGATGGAGACTATGATTCCCCCACAAGTTGGGATGAGACTCCGACGAAAAATAAATAAATAAAAAAAGAGGCCAAAAAAATGAGAAAGGCTCAAATAAAAATAAAAATAAAAACATGAGAGAAAAAGAGAGAAGGGGCAATGTTACTATCCTTTTTCCACACTTGTGCTTCAAAGTAGCACCATGATCTTCATGATAGTCTTCTATGATATTACTTTCATATACTAGTGGGAATTTTTCATTATAGAACTTGGCTTGTATATTCCAATGATGGGCTTCCTCAAATTGCCCTAGGTCTTCGTGGGCGACCAAGTTGGATGCACACCCACTTAGTTTGTTTTTGAGTTTCATAAACTTATAGCTCTAGTGCATCCGTTGCATGGCAATCCCTACTCACTCACATTGATTTCTATTGATGGGCATCTCCATAGCCTGTTGATATGCCTAGTTGATGTGACACTATCTCCCTGTTTTTATCTTCTACACAACCACTGCTACCTCTTGAGCTTGTGTTGGTTTTTCCCTTGAAGAGAAAAGGGTGATGCAGCAAAGTAGAGTAAGGATTTCCCTCAGTTTGAGAACCAAGGTATCAATCAAGTAGGAGACAACGCACAAGTCATCGAATACCTGCACAAACAATCAGACAAACTTGCATCCAACATGATAAAGGGGTTGTCACTCCCTTCACGGTTACTTGCAAAAGTGAGATCTGATAGAGATAAATAAATGGTAAAGTAAATATTTTTGGTATTTTTTGTTTATGGATCTGAAAGTAAAAGATTCTAAAATAGTAGATCGGAAACTAATATGATGGAAAAGAGAAATTATATGATGGAAAAGAGACCCGAGGGCCATAGATTCCACTAGTGGCTTCTCTCAAGATAGAAAATAATACGGTGGGTGAAAAAAATTACTACCGAGCAGTTGATAGAAGAGCGCATAATTATGACGATATCTAAGGCAATGATCATGAACATAGGCATCACGTCCGTGTCAAGTTAATAAAGAACAGAGTAACGCATTAAGTAAGATGACATGTTGTAGAGTAATTAACTCAAGCAATATGATGAAAACCCCATCTTTTTATCCTTGATGGCAATAATACAATATGTGCCTTGCTGCCCACACTGTCACTCGGAAAGGACACCGCAAGATTGAACCCAAAGCTAATCACCTCTCCCATGGCAAGAAAAACCAATCTAGTAGGCCAAACTAAACCAATAATTCGAAGAGACTTGCAAAGATATCAAATCATGCATAAAACAATTCAGAGAAGATTCAAATAATATTCATAGATAATCTGATCATAAATCCACAATTCATCGGATCTCGGCAAACACCGCGCAAAAGAGTATTACATCGAATAGATCTCCACGAGCATCGAGAAGAACATGGTATGGAGAATCAAAGAGAGAGAAGAAGCCATCTAGCTACTAGCCATGGACCCATAGGTCTGTGGTAAACTACTCACGCTTCATTGGAAAGCAATGGTGTTAATGTACAAGCCCTCCGTGATGGAATCCCCCTCCGGCAGGATGTCGGAAAAGGCCCCTAGATGGGATCTCACAGGTACAGATGGTTGCGGCGGTGGAAAAGTGTTTTCGTGGCTCCCCGTGATGGTTTTGGGGTATAAGAGTATATATGGGCGAAAGAATTAGGTCAGGAGACCCACGAGGGGCCCACGAGGTTGGGGGGCACGCCCTACCCCCCTCGGTGCGCCCTCCACCCTCACGGCCGCTTTGTTGCTTCTCCGACTTCATCTCCAACTCTCCTGGTTTGCTTCTGGTCCAAGAAAAATCATCGCGAAAGTTTTATTCCATTCGGACTCTGTTTGGTATTCCTTTTCTGCGAAACTCTAAAACATGTAAAGAAACAAAAACTGGAACTGGGCTCTAGGTTAAAGGTTAGTCCCAAAAATAATATAAAATAACATATTAATACATATAAAACATCCAAAACAGATAATATAATTGCATGGAACAATAAAAATTATAGATACGTTGGAGACGTATCAAGCATCCCCAAGCTTAATTCCTGCTCGTCCTCGAGTACGTAAATGATAAAAACAAATTTTTTGACGTGGAATGCTACCTAACATATTTATCAATGTAATTCTCTTTATTTGTGGCATGAATGTTTAGATCCAAGAGATTTAAAACAAAAGTTTAATATTGACATAAAAACAATAATACTTCAAGCATACTAACAAGGCAATTATGTATTCTCAAAATAACATGGCCAAAGAAAGCTTATGCCTACAAAATCATACGGTCTGGCTATGCTCCATCTTCATCACACAAATACTCAAATCATGCACATCCTCGGTTTCAGCCAAGCAATTGTTTCATACTTTAGTATTCTCAAACCTTTTCAACTTTCACGCAATAAATGAGCATGAGCCATGGACATAGCATTATGGTGGAATAGGATGGTGGTTGTGGAGTGATGTCTACTACACAACCTTCTTCTTGTAGACGTTGTTGGGCCTGCAAGTGCACAAGTTTGTAGGATAGTAGAAATTTCCCTCAAGTGGATGACCTAAGGTTTATCAATCCATAGGAGGCGTAGGATGAAGATGGTCTCTCTCAAACAACCCTGCAACCAAATAACAAAGAGTCTCTTGTGTCCCCAACACACCCAATACAATGGTAAATTGTATAGGTGCACTAGTTCGGCGAAGATATGAAGATACAAGTGCAATATGGATGGTAGATAAAGGTATTTGTAATCTGAAATAATAAAAACAGCAAGGTAGCAAGCGATAAAAGTGAGCATAAATGGTATTGCAATGATAGGAAACAAGGCCTAGGGTTCATACTTTCACTAGTGCAAGTTCTCTCAACAATAATAACATAGATAGATCATATAACAATCCCTCAACTTGCAACAAGGAGTCACTCGAAAGACACTAATAGAGGAGAACGAATGAAGAGATTATGGTAGAGTATGAAACCACCTCAAAGTTATTCTTTTGGATAAATCTATTCAAGAGTTCGTATTAGAATAACACCTTAAGACACAAATCAACCAAAACCCTAATGTCACCTAGATACTCCATTGTCACCTCAAGTATCCGTGGACATGATTATACGATATGCATCACACAATCTCAGATTCATCTATTCAACCAACACAAAGTACTTCAAAGAGTGCCCCAAAGTTTCTACCGGAGAGTTAATAACATGTGCCAACCCCTATGCATAGGTTCATGGGTGGAACCCGCAAGTTGGTCACCAAAACATACATCAAGAGGCACATGATATCCCATTTTCACCACAGATAAGCACGGCAAGACATACATCAAGTGTTCTCATAAAAGACTCAATCCGATAAGATAACATCAAAGGGGAAAACTCAATTCATCACAAGAGAGTAGAGGGGGAGAAACATCATAAGATCCAACTACAATAGCAAAGCTCGGGATACATCAAGATCGTGACATAGAGGGAACACGAGAGAGAACATGAGAGAGAGAGAGAGATCAAACACATAGCTACTGGTACATACCCTCAGCCCCGAGGGTGAACTACTCCCTCCTCGTCATGGAGAGCGCTGGGATGATGAAGATGTCCACGGTGAAGGATCCCCCTCCGGCAGGGTGCCGGGAAGGGCTACCGAGAGGTTTTTGGTGGCTACAGAGGCTTGCGGAGGCGGAACTCCCGATCTACCTTGATATTCGATGGTTTTAGGGTACGTAGGATTATATAGGCGTAAGAGGTCGGTCGAGGGGTGCTCGATGGGTCCACGAGACAGGGGGCCGCGCCCTGTAGGGGGGGTGCTATCTCATGGGCTCGTCGAGGGTCTTTTGACTTGATCTCCAAGCCTCCAGGATGATATTCTTCCAAAAAATCACGATGCCGAAGGTTTCATTTCGTTTGGACTCCGTTTGATATCCCTTTTCTTCGAAATACTGAAACAAGCATTAAAACAGCAATATGGGCTGGGCCTCCGGTTAATAGGGTAGTCCCAAAAGTAATATAAAAGTGTATAATAAAGCACATAATCATTCAAAACAGATGATAAAATAGCATGAATGCTTCATAAATTATAGATACGTTGGAGACGTATCAAGCATCCCCAAGCTGAATTCCTACTCGTCCTCGAGTAGGTAAATGATAAAAGAAAGAATTTATGAAGTGTGAATGCTAGAAGGTGCACAAGTTTGATCAATGATAATTCCAATCACCTTTTCTAGCCTGATAATATGTCATAACAGTAGTTCATCTCATAAAACTTTTCACGATAACGTAACAAGCCATTCACATGTTGAAGCATAGACCATAAACTTCTTGAAAACTAGCAAACTTCATTCTTAGTCATCAAAACAATTGAAATTCATCTCACTTTCAGGAAGAGTCTATGTCAGAGCTTTGATTTAGCAAACTTCACATACTCAACTATAATATAGTCTTCTACAATTGCTAACACTCACGCAATACTTGTGGTTATGAAGTTTTAATCAGACACAGAGAAAGATTGGGACTTATAATGTTGCCTCCAAACGTATTCACCTTTGGGTGATATCAACAATAATAGTTCATGCTAACGTACATCCAATTGGATATATATATCATGATCACCCTAACACAAAGTGCTTGCCAAAGGATAAAATGAAAAAGGGAAAGGTGAAGATCACCTTGACTCTTGCATAAAGTAAAAGACATAAAGTAAAAGATAGGCTTCGCAGAGGGAAGCAGAGGTTGTCATGCGCTTTTAGGGTTGGATACACAAAATCTTAATGCGAAAGAACGTCACTTTATATTGCCCCTTGTATATGGACCTTTATTATGCAGTACGTCGCTTTTATTGCTTCCATAACAAGTTCATACAAAGCTGATTTTCTCCACACTAATAATTCATGCATATTTAGAGAGCAATTTTTATTGCTTGCACTGATGACAACTTACTTGAAGGATCTTACTCAATCCATAGGTAGATATGGTGGACTCTCATGGAAAAAACTGGGTTTAAGGATATTTGGAAGCACAAGTAGTATCTCTACTTGGTGCTAGGAATTTTGGCTAGCATGATGGGGAAAGGCAAGCTCAACATGTTTGAATGATCCATGACAATATACTTTAACTGAGATGCGAGAAAACATAACCCATTACGTTGTCTTCCTTGTCCAACATCAACTCTTTAGCATGTCATACATAATGAGTGCTCACAATTATAAAAGATGTCTATGATAATATATTTATATGTGAAACCTCTCTTCCTTCAATATTCTTTCATGAATTGTTCAAATGACTAATACAATGCTTGCTAACCGTCAATAAATTTACAACCTCTACTTCTTAGATGTGAAGTCATTTCTACCCATGGGATAAGCAAAAGAGACATATATAATTTTAGATTTATGACATTCAACTCATTCAACCATTTACTCATAGGATATAAGTGAAGCACACAAGTAAATGAAAAACTACTCCAAAAAGATATAAGTGAAGATCATTGAGTAGCTAAATAATTATGCAACTATGTGAAGACTCTCTCTCATTAAAGAATTTTAGATCTTGGTATTGTATTCAAGCAGCAAGCAAAGCAAAACAAAATGACATTGCAAGGATAGCACAACTCATGTGAAGAAGCAAAAACTTAGGCTCAACCGATACTAACCGATAGTTGTTGAAGAAGAAAGGTGGGATGCCTAACGGGGCATCCCCAAACTTAGATGCTTGAGACTTCTTGGAATATTATCTTGGGGTGCCTTGGGCATCCCCAAGCTTGAGCTTTTGTGTCTCCTTAATTGCTCTCATATCATGGTTTCTCTTTTTATCAAAAACTTCATTAACAACAAACTCAACAAGAACTCGTGAGATATGTTAGTATAAACCAATGCAAAACCTTATCATTTTCTACTGTAACAAATCACTAATATTATTATTCAACATTTAATACTAAATGCCTCTGCATATTTAACACTCCTATCCTCAAATAGAATCATTAAACAAGCAAACATGCGCAAACAATGCAAACATAACAGCAATCTGCCAAAACAGTACAGTTTGTAAAGAATGCAAGAGTAACAATACTTCCATGACTCCAAAAATTATGAACTAAAATTCCCACTGTAACAAAATTTATCATAGCTTAATATTCAAAAATATTCAATGTTATACCATTTTCTGACTTTTTAGGGAATTTTTGCAACACCGGTAAACTTTCTGTTTTCAAACAGCAACATGTATTCTAGCAAAATAAGCATGGCAAAGGCTATCCTTGACTTTTTTTTATTGAAACCAAAGATGCAAAACATTAATGTAAATAACAGCAAGCAAAAACTAACAAAATAAAATGACGCTCCAAGCAAAACACATATCATGTGGTGAATAAAAATATAGCTCCAAATAAAGTTACCGATGAACGAAGACAAAAGAGGGGATGCCATCCGGGGCATCCCCAAGCTTAGTTGCTTGGTTGTCCTTGAATGGTACCTTGGGGTTCCTTGGGAATCCCCAAGCTTAGGCTCTTTCCACTCCTTATTCCATAGTCCATCGAATCTTTACCCAAAACTTGAAAACTTCAACCACACAAAACTCAAAACAAAACTCGTAAGCTCCGTTAGTATAAGAAAATAAAACCACCACTTAGTTACTGTAATGAACTCATTCTTTATTCATATTGGTGTAATATCTACTGTATTCTAACTTCTCTATGGTTCATACCCTCCGATACTACTCATAGATTCATCAAAATAAGCAAACAACACATAGAAAACAGAATCTGTCAAAAACAGAACATTCTGTAGTAATCTGTATCAAGCGTATACTTCTGGAACTCAAAAAATTCTTAAATAACTTTATGGACCTGAGGAATTTGTCTATTAATCATCTTCAAAAATAATCAACCTAAAAGCACTCTCCAGTAAAAAGGGGCAGCTATTCTTGTGAGCGCTAAAGTTTCTGTTTTTCACAGCAAGATCATATAAACTTCACCCAAGTCTTCCCAAAGGTTCTACTTGGCACTTTATTGAAACAAAAGCTATAAAACATGATTACTACATTAGAATAATCATGTGGACACACAGAAACAGTAAGGTTAAATATTGGGTTGTCTCCCAACAAGCGCTTTTCTGTAATGCCTTTTTAGCTAGGCATAATGTTGATAAAGATGCTCACATAAAAGATAAGTATTGAAACATAACGGGAGCATCATGAAGCATATGACTAGCACATTTAAATCTAACCCACTTCCTATGCATAGGGATTTTATGAGCAAACAACTTATGGGAACAATAATCAACTAGCATAGGAAGGTAAAACAAGCATAAGTTTGAAAATTGAAGCACATAGAGAAGAAACTTGACATTACTGCAACTTCTACAAGCATATGTTCCTCCCTCATAATAGTTTTCAGTAGCATAATGAATGAATTCAACAATATAACCAGCACCTAAAACATTTTTTTCATGATCTACAAGCATAGAAAATTTACTACTCTCCACATAAGCAAATTTCTTCTCATGAATAGTAGTGGGAGCAAACTCAACAAAATAATTATCATGTGAGGCATAATCCAATTGAAAACTAAAATCACGATGACAAGTTTCGTGGTTATCATTATTATTAATAGCATACAAGTCATCACAATAATCATCATAGATAGCAACTTTGTTCTCATAATCAATTGGAACCTCTTCCGAAATAGTGGAATCGTCACTAAATAAAGTTGACACTCTTCCAAATCCACTTTCATATTCATCACAATAAGATTCAATATCCTCCAAAATAGTGGGATCACTACTTCCTAAAGTTGACACTCTTCCAAACCCACTTTCATCAATATAATCATCATAAATAGGAGGCATGCTTTCATCAAAATCAATATTCTCATCAAAACTTAGGGGACTAAAAATATCATATTCATCAAACGTAGCTTCCCCAAACTTGTGGCTTTGCATATCATTAGCATCATGGATATTCAAGGAATTCATACTAACAACATTGCAATCATGCTCATCATTCAAAGATTTAATGATAAATATTTTATAGATTTCTTCTTCTAGCACTTGAGCACAATTTTCCTTACCATCATTCTCATGAAAGATATTAAAGAGATGAAGCGTATGAGACAAACTCAACTCCATTTTTTTTGTATTTTTCTTTTATAAACTAAACTAGTGATAAAACAAGAAACTAAAAGACTCCATTGCAAGATCTAAAGATATACCTTCAAACACTCACCTCCCTGGCAACGGCGCCAGAAAAGAGCTTGATGTCTACTACACAACCTTCTTCTTGTAGACGTTGTTGGGCCTGCAAGTGCACAGGTTTGTAGGACAATAGCAAATTTACCTCAAGTGGATGACCTAAGGTTTATCAATCCGTAGGAGGCGTAGGATGAAGATGGTCTCTCTCAAACAACCCTGCAACCAAATAACAAAGAGTCTCTTGTGTCCCCAACACACCCAATACAATGGTAAATTGTATAGGTGCACTAGTTCGGCGAAGAGATGAAGATACAAGTGCAATATGGATGGTAGATAAAGGTATTTGTAATCTGAAATAATAAAAACAGCAAGGTAGCAAGTGATAAAAGTGAGCGTAAATGGTATTGCAATGATAGGAAACAAGGCCTAGGGTTCATACTTTCACTAGTGCAAGTTCTCTCAACAATAATAACATAGATAGATCATATAACAATCCATCAACATGCAACAAAGAGTCACTCCAAAGACACTAATAGCGGAGAACGAACGAAGAGATTATGGTAGGGTACGAAACCACCTCAAAGTTATTCTTTCGGATCAATCTATTCAAGAGTTCGTACTAGAATAACACCTTAAGACACAAATGAACCAAAACCCTAATGTCACCTAGATACTCCATTGTCACCTCAAGTATCCGTGGGCATGATTATACGATATGCATCACACAATCTCAGATTCATCTATTCAACCAACACAAAGTACTTCAAAGAGTGCCCCAAAGTTTCTACCGGAGAGTCAAGAACGTGTGCCAACCCCTATGCATAGCTTCATGGGTGGAACCCGCAAGTTGGTCACCAAAACATACATCAAGAGGCACATGATATCCCATTGTCACCACAGATAAGCACGGCAAGACATACATCAAGTGTTCTCATAAAAGACTCAATCCGATAAGAAAACTTCAAAGGGGAAAACTCAATTCATTACAAGAGAGTAGAGGGGGAGAAACATCATAAGATCCAACTACAATAGCAAAGCTCGGGATACATCAAGATCGTGCCATAGAGGGAACACGAGAGAGAACACGAGGGAGAGAGATCAAACACATAGCTACTGGTACATACCCTCAGCCCCGAGGGTGAACTACTCCCTCCTCGTCATGGAGAGCGTCGGGATGATGAAGATGGCCACCGGTGAAGGATCCCCCCTCCGGCAGGGTGCCAGGAAGGGCTGCCGAGAGGTTTTTGGTGGCTATAGAGGCTTGCGGCAGCGGAACTCCCGATCTATCTTGATATTCGATGGTTTTAGGGTACATAGGCTTATATAGGCGAAAGAGCTCGGTCGGGGGGTGCTTGAGGGGTCCACGAGATAGGGGGCCGTGCCCTGTAAGGGGGGGCGCCCCCCTATCTCGTGTGCAACTGTTTTGTACCCGTTGTATGTGAACGTAGAGCCTATCACACCCTATCATCACATGGTGTCTCAGCACGACGAACTGTCACAACGGTGCATACTCAGGGAGAACACTTATACCTTGAAATTTAGTTGACGGATCATCTTATAATGCTACCGCCGTACTAAGCAAAATAAGATGCATAAAGATAAACATCACATGTAATCGAAATATGTGACTTGATCTCCATCTCCAAATCGTCGTCATGATCTCTATTGTCACCGGCTCGACACCTTGATCTCCATCATTGCGTCGTGGTCGTCTCGCCAACTATTGCTTCTACAACTATCGCTAACACATAGTGATAAAGTAAAGCAATTACATGGTGTTTGCATTTCATACAATAAAGAGACAACCATAAGGCTCCTGCCAGTTGCCGATAATTTTTAGAAAACATGATCATCTCATACAACAACGTATATCACATCATGTCTTGACCATATCACTTCTGAACATGCCCTGCAAAAACAAGTTAGACGTCCTCTACTTTGGTGTTGCAAGTTTACGGGGCTGCTACGGGCTTCTAGCAAGAACCATTCTTACCTACGCATCAAAACCACAACGGGGATTTATCAAGTTTGCTGTTTTAACCTTCAAAAAGGACCAGCCGCAGTCAAATTCGATTGAACTAAAGTATGAGAAACAGACGTCCTCCAGCCACCTTTATGCAAAACTAGTTGCATGTCTGTCGGTGGAACCGGTCTCGTGAACGTGGTCTTGTAAGGTTGCTCCGGGCCGCTTCATCCAACAATATGGACGAATCAAAATAAGACATTGGTGGTAAGCAGTATGAAGATAAAGGACCACAACTCTTTGTGTTCTACTCATGCATATCATCTACTCATAGACCTGGCTCGGATGCCACTGTTGGGGAATGTAGCATGCAATTTCAAAAAAATTCCTACGCTCACGCAAGATCTATTTAGGAGATGCATAACAATGAGAGGGGGAGAGTGTGTCTACGTACCCTCATAGACCGAAAGCGGAAGCATTTGACAATGCGGTTGATGTAGTCAAACTTCTAGCTCCGACCTATCAAGTACCGAATGTACGACACCTCCGAGTTCTGCACACGTTCAGCTCGATGACGTTCCTTGCGCTCTTGATCTAGCAAGGTGTTGAGGAAGTAGATGAGTTCCGTCAACATGAAGGCATGGTGATGGTGATGATGAAGTGATCCACGTAGGGCTTTGCCTAAGCATCGCGACAATATGACCGGGGGTGTAAACTGTGGAGGGGGGCGCTGCACACGACTAACAATTGATGTTGTGTGTTCTAGGTGCCCCCTTCCCACGTATATATAGGTGGGAGGGGGAGGGGAGAAGCAAGGGTCCTAATGGAAACTAAGGGATATTAAGGCCTCCTTTTAATAGAGAACCGGAACAAAGCATTAGCACTTAGTGAATACATGAACTCCTCAAACTACGGTAGTCACCAGAAAGAATGCCAATTATTGTCACCTTGGGGTATGCGGATAATAACTCGTAATAGGTGTCTACAACTTGCAAGATCGGATCAAGAAGAAAAATATATTCGTGGAAACATAAAGGTTTTAGATTTGAATTCATGGCACTCGGGCCCTAGTGAGAAGCATTAAGCATAGTGATACGTCTCCAACGTATCTATAATTTATGAAGCATTCATGCTATTTTATTATCTGTTTTGAATGATTATGGGCTTTATTATACACTTTTATATTACTTTTGGGACTAACCTATTAATCGGAGGCCCAACCCATATTGCTGTTTTATTGCCTGTTTCAGTATTTCGAAGAAAAGGAATATCAAACGGAGTCCAAACAGAATGAAACCTTCGGCAACGTTATTTTTGGGAAGAATATCACCCAGGAGACTTGCAGTTCACGTTAGAAGAGCCTCGAGGAGGCCACGAGATAGGAGGGCTCCCCCCTCCTACTGGGTGCGCGCCCTGTCTCGTGGGCCCCTCGAGCACCCCCCGACCGACTTCTTTCGCCTATATAAGCCTACGTACCCTAAAACATTGAAGATCAAAATAGATCGGGAGTTCCACCGCCGCAAGCCTCTATAGCCACCAAAAACCTCTCGGGAGCCCTTCCTGGCACCCTGCCGGAGGGGTGATCCTTCACCGGTGGCCATCATCATCATCCCGGCGCTCTCCATGACGAGGAGGGAGTAGTTCACCCTCGGGGCTGAGAGTATGTACCAGTAGCTATGTGTTTGATCTCTCTCTCTCTCTCTCTCATGTTCTCTCTCGTGTTCCCTCTATGGCACGATCTTGATGTATCCCGATCTTTGCTATTGTAGTTGGATCTTAAGGTGTTTCTCCCCCTCTACTCTCTTGTGATGAATTGAGTTTTCCCTTTGAAGTTATCTTATCGGATTGAGTCTTTTATGAGAACACTTGATGTATGTCTTGCCGTGCTTATCTGTGGTGACAATGGGATATCATGTGCCACTTGATGTATGTTTTGGTGACCAACTTGCGGGTTCCGCCCATGAACCTATGCATAGGGGTTGGCACACGTTATTGACTCTCCGGTAGAAACTTTGGGGCACTCTTTGAAGTACTTTGTGTTGGTTGAAAAGATGAATCTGAGATTGTGTGATGCATATCGTATAATCATGCCCACGGATACTTGAGGTGACAATGGAGTATCTAGGTGACATTAGGGTTCTGGTTGATTTGTGTCTTAAGGTGTTGTTCTAGTACGAACTCTTGAATAGATTGATCGAAAGAATAACTTTGAGGTGGTTTCGTACCCTACCATAATCTCTTCGTTTGTTCTCTGCTATTAGTGTCTTTGGAGTGGCTCTTTGTTGCATGATGAGGGATTGTTATATGATCTATCTATGTTATTATTGTTGAGAGAACTTGCACTAGTGAAAGTATGAACCCTAGGCCTTGTTTCCTATCATTGCAATACCGTTTACGTCACTTTTATCAGTAGTTACCTTGCTGTTTTTATAATTTCAGATTACAAATACTCATATATACCATCCATATTGCACTTGTATCACCATCTCTTCGCCGAACTAGTGCACCTATACAATTTACCATTGTATTGGGTGTGTTGGGGACACAAAAGACTCTTTGTTATTTGGTTGCAGGGTTGTTTGAGAGAGACCATCTTCATCCTACGCCTCCCACGGATTGATAAACCATAGGTCATCCACTTGAGGGAAATTTGCTACTGTCCTACAAACATGTGCACTTGCAGGCCCAACAACTCTACAAGAAGAAGGTTGTGTAGTAGACATCACATAGCAAAGTCATAGCAACATCAATCTCATAACATAATGGATACTAGGGTCAAACCCTAACAAAACTAACTCGATTACATGATAAATCTCATCCAACCCATCACCATCCAGCAAGCCTACGATGGAATTACTCACGCAGGCGGTGAGCATCATGAAATTGGCGATGGAGGATGGTTGATGATGATGATGGCGATGGATTCCCCTCTCTGGATCCCCAAATGGACTCCTGATCTGCCCTCCGATGAAGAATAGGAGCCGCCGGCGGCTCCGTATTGTCAAACACATTGAATCCTTCTCTCTGATTTTTTTCTCCCCGAACGTGAATTTATGGAGTTGGAGTTGAGGTCGGTGGAGGTCTAGGGGACCCACAAGGCAGGGGGCGCGCCCTTGGGGTGTGGGCGCACCCTCCACCCTCGTGGACAATAGGTGAGTCCCCCTCGGTTGGTTCTTTGGCCAATATATTTTATTAATTCCAAAAACATTCTCCGTGGATTTTTAGGTCATTCTGAGAACTTTTATTTCTGCACAAAAATAACACCAAGGCAATTCTGCTGAAAACAATGACAGTCCGGGTTAGTTCCATTCAAATCATGCAAATTAGTGTGCAAAACAAGGGCAAAAGAGTTTTGAAAAGTAGATACGATGAAGACGTATCAGGACACATGCGAATTGTTGTCAAGTTAGTTTTCATCATGCTCATATGATTCACGTTCGTTCCTTTGATAATTTTATATGTGGGTGGACCAGTGCTTGGGTGCTGCCCTTACTTGGACAAGCCTCCCACTTATGATTAACCCCTCTCACAAGCATCCACAACTATGAAAGAAGAATGAAAATAAATCTAACCATAGCATGAAACATGTGGACCCAAATCAGCCCCTTACGAAGCAACACATAAACTAGGGTTTAAGCTTCTGTCACTCTAGCAACCCATGATCTACTTATTACTTCCCAATGCCTTCCCCTAGGCCCAAACAATGGTGCAGTGTCATGTAGTCGACATTCACATAACACCACTAGAGGAAAGACAACATACATCTCATCCAAATATCGAACGAATACCAAATTCACATGATTGCTTATAACAAGACTTCTCCCATGTCCTCAGGAACTAAAGTAACTACCCACAATGCATATTCATGTTCATAATCAGAGAGGT
Organism: Triticum dicoccoides; assembly: GCF_002162155.2. Taxonomy (NCBI): domain Eukaryota; kingdom Viridiplantae; phylum Streptophyta; class Magnoliopsida; order Poales; family Poaceae; genus Triticum; species Triticum dicoccoides. The sequence goes on from NC_041383.1 coordinate 209,160,655, forward strand.
ATTGGGTAGCACTAAGGATCTGAACATATTATCTTCCACCAAATAAACCAACTAGCATCAACTACAAGGAGTAATCAACACTACTAGCAACCCACATGTACCAATCTGAAGTTTTGAAGCAAAGAATGGATGAAAGTGTGTTAAGTCGACTAGAGGGGGGTGAATAGGCGATTTTTATAAATTTGTCACTGAGGAATTTTAGGGTGAGGAAATTCCTAAGTTACGAACAACTAGCAGCGGGATAAGTACTCAGGTATAAGCATAGCAGAGCAATAGCAGAGTCATCATGATGATATGAGAACAAACAGAGAGTACAGAAAATGTAAACACAGGATAAGTAGGCTGAAGACAATGTGACTGAAGAAATTGGATTGAGGAAATAGAGAAAGTCTTCAGTCAAAGTCTTCAAGTAATGATCAGGTTCATCAACACATGAATGAGGAAATGAAAGGGTTGAGGAAATAGAACCAGTAGGCTTGGTGAAGACAATGATTTATTAGACCAGTTCCAACTAATGTGACAGTTGTATGTCTGGTTGGAGCGGCTGAGTATTTAAACTCGAGGACACACAGTCCCGGACACACAGTCCTCACCATATTCTCCTTGAGCTAAGATCACACAGACCTCGCCCAACACTCGTGGTAAGTCTTCAATGATGACTTCCAAACCTTCATAGACTTGGTCACTCGTCGATCCACAATTCCTCTTGGATGCTCAGACCATGACGCCTAACCGTCTGGAGGATACACAGTCCTCAAAGGTAACAAGTGTCAGTTCCACACAGGAACAATCTCTTCAGTGATGCTCAATCACTTTGGGTTTGTAGGTATTTGGGTTTCCTCACTTTATGTTTTTCGCTCAAATTCCTTGGAGGATGGGATACTCTCAATTGACAAGTGTCAGTTTCTCTCAGAGCAGCCAACCAGCTAGTGGTTGTAGGGGGCGGCTATTTATTGCCTAGGAAGCAGCCCGACATGATAAGACATAAATGCCCTTCAATGATATGACCATTAGGTGGTAGGATATTTTGGACAGCTGGCGCGTGGCACAGCAATGGTCGGATTTTGAGGTTCGAATTGGGTATCATGTTCCTCACTGTGTAGGCAATCCGCACTGGCGAATTCCTAACTCCTTAGTCAGAACAAATTCCTGAGAGAACAAAAGATCTTCATCTCTATCACTGAAGAAATTGACTGAACTGATATGAGATTTCCAATGGCTTCACTCGAAAGGATTTGGTAGGTGTAGGATTTTGAGATGAGCATCACTTGGAGATCAGTTTCATTAGTATTACCTCGACCCCCTTTAACAGTACGGTGTTTCCTATGACTCAAGAAAGAGAAAATGAAACTATGAAAACAAAACTCTTCACGCTTCATAATCCTCGCATGAATATCCAAGTCTTCATAGTCACACCAATTTCTTCACTTTCAAAGTCTTCAGGAGAACCAAAGTCTTCAGCTGAAGACATCCATTTTTAGGGGTCGACATTCACTGTAAATATCAAACTCCTCATCGACTCATAGAGCATGTGTACACTCACAAACATATTAGTCCCTTAACCTATAAGTCTTCAATACACCAAAATCACTAAGGGGCACTAGATGCACTTACAATATCCCCCTTTTTGGTGATTGATGACAATATAGGTTAAGTTTTCAACGGGGATAATCATATGAAGTGTAAATACTCATATTGAGGAATTTGATTGCAAGATATAGAAGAACTCCCCCTGAAGATGTGCACAGTGAAGAATTTGCTTTTGAAGCAATGCACATTTGAAGAGTAGAATCATGGAGATCTCCCCCTATATCTTGTAATTCATACACGCATTTAACATATCGAATGAAGAATTTGAAATGCATGATGAAATATGGTGAGTGACGTAATTCAGCATGCGTGCATAACATAGATGAGGAAATATCATGCATAAAAACAGAGGAAAAGTATCATGTCACCATCGGACTTAAGTTTACAACTCAATCCAACAAACACTTCAGAAGAGCGAGAGTTGCAACTTAACCAAAAAATGCCCATATAGATAGACCCTCTTGAAGACTAACTCAAATTTCTCCCCCTTTGTCATCAAATGACCAAAAGGGACAAAAAGTGAGCACTAACGCCCCTGAAGAATAACATCACAAAGTTTATGGAGGAGCGCCAGCGTTGTTGGGGTCGGTTGTTGGAGTAGGGCCTACCGCAGTGTCGTCCAAGTCTTCATTTTCATTAGTGTCACGTGTGGAAGAAAATGAGCTGGCCACCAAAGAAGGAACTTCGACTTTCTTGAATTTCTTCGCTGGTCGCTTAGACCAGTTGAAGTCCTGCTTGAAGCCCATCTGCTTAAGATCTTCTTCACTGTAGAGATGAGTCAGAACAGCCCAGGTGCGATCAAATACTTCATGGAGGTAGTAATGGTTCTTCTTCACTGAATTGTGTGTAGCAGTCATGTTGTGAAGAATTGAACCAAACTGACGCTTGACTCATTTGTGGTTGTGATCGACCTTATGATGAAGACTGAGGAGAAGATCACAATCAGTCATCACCCTTGGAGTTGTGCCTTGAGGATTTTGCTTTGAAGCATTGGCGGCAGAGTCATGAGTGGCAGAGTCATCATTTGTGGAGTAAGATGCAGCTTTGCGGAACTGTCCATCCAATGGACGAATGCCTTCATCAATAATAGCAGCGGCCTTGCCCTTTTCATTAGTTGAGGATAACTTCCGCTAGAGGACTTCAATGGGGGGCAAGTAGCTGCCATGGTTGAGTGTGTCAGCCTTGTAATTGATTGAAGACCTTGATATGAGGAATCTCATAATCCAGGGAGCGTAAGGCTTCAATTCAAAAGGAGATAATGCAACATTTGCTAGAGTCCTCATGAAGAAATCATGGCAGTTTATTGGAATACCATGCATGATATTGACTAAAAGATTCTTCATGATGCCAACGGCATCTTCTTCATTCGAGTCGTGGCCTTTGATTGGACTCAATGTCTTGGTCAGGATGCGATAGACAATCCATGGCACATATAGTAATTCCTTCACGAGGAATTTGGTCCTGGGGGCTTGACCGGGCTTCACCGACTTCATCAACAATTGCATGTAGTGATCTTCGAGTTCAGGTTCATGATACAGAAGACGTGCACCTTCAAGGGGAGGACTGACAAGCAGGGCATGAAGCAATTCAGAGGCCAGTGCTTTGAAGTGAGTGTTCTCTGTCATCCAGTCCAACACCCAAGAATTTATATCATCATAATTTCCTATGATGTGCAGCATTGCATAGCACTGAAAGATTAGTTCTTCATTCCAATCACATATATCGGTGTAGAAGTTGAGCAGTCCAGCATCATGAAGAACACTGAGGATTGGTGTGAAGCACGGTAGTGATTCCATGTCCACATGAGGAATATGCTCATGGTCAAAGACTTTGTCCTTATTAAAAGGCAGTGAAGAATAGAAGTTTGCTTGGCTGGCGGTCCAGAAACGCTTCCTTCGAAGACGAGCAGAGTCATCTGGGTTGTATTCTGTGAAGAACACATGCTCATGGAAGAAGTCATCAACTTTGAACTTCGGCGTATTAGAGAACGGATTCTTTGGCTTGGGCTGAGGTGTATTAGTCAATGTCTTCATAGCCTCAGGAATCACAGTGTCAGGAGCTGCAGGCTGAGGAATTTCAGTTTCTACTATAGTAGCAGCCTGGTTCTCCTTTTCTTCAGCAGCTTTATCATCAGCACTAGTGGTTGGAATTTCTTCAGGCATGGTAAGAAGAGGTGCTTGAGGTTCATCAGAGACCGTGTGAATTTCTTCAGTATGGACTGGGGACTGAGGAATCTGTTGCAGTGGGGTGAACATGGGGGAATTGGGGTGATGACTTTCCCAATAGTCATCATTCAACACTAGAGTGGTCCACCCAATGTCCACGTCTTCATCTTCTTCTTCATCCATTTCTTCAATGTCTGCCTCTTCAGCCGTGAACTGAGGCATGGGCGATGATACCAGAGGGGTTGAAGTGACACTGTCCACTTCAATTTCTTCATCCATCTGCTCTATCGAAGCAGCAGAAGGATCTTCTTCATCGAATTCACTTGGAATCTTGTAATCTTCACCAAAAGGAATGATTTCCTTTGATGGCATGCTTGAAAGAGGAACATCATCAATTGGGTTTGCAAATGAGCTGGTCAAAGTCTTTTGCCTTCTTGGGAGCAGAAGACTCTAAGGAAGCAGATGCTTTCCTTTTCTTCAGTGCAGCTTGCTCCGCAGCCTTGGTTTTCTTCACTTTCAATGCAGAAGGAAGAATAGGACTTGGTGTTGGCGTAGGAGGAGCAGAGGAAATTGGTGCAGTTTCTTCACGCACAACTGATGCAGTTGTCCTGGCTTGTTCAGTTTCCTCAGGCATGGCGTCAGATGCTTTAGCTGGCCTGACTTGTTCTTCAGGCGCAACACTAGTGGTTTCCTTGGAAATTTCTTCAGCGGCTGGAATAGCTTCATCAGCCCTGGTGCTTTTAGTTTCATCAGGAACCTGATTTTCATCAGCGGTGCTGGCATGTTCTTCAGTAGGCTGTGTAGATGCTTCAGCCTGAGGAATTTCAATGTGCGTTGGAGCAGCAACATTTGGTGTAAATACCTTCGCCATTTTGACCAATCTGACTTTGGCTCCCAGCCATTCTGCCTTGTAGGCGTCAAATTCATCACTGAGTTTTTTGATCTCAGATTGCAGAGCGACAAGTTCTTCATGTTATAGAATTAGAACGTTGTCCTTCAGAAAGCGCAGTTTCTTGCACTGGGCTTTCTTCAGAGACCTGGCTTTCTCAAATTTCCATTTTTCTTCAGAAATGAAGGCCGTCAACATATGACTTTTGGCTAGGTGTGAGGTTTAATTCTGGCAAGGGAGTGTTTGGGTCCTTGTGCTAGAGGTCAATGAAGTCTAGGATCTTCTTCGGATCCAGCATGAGTGGAACAACACTGCCCTTGGCTCTAGCGGCCCTTCGCTGTCTGTCTCTGATGATTTCGGCTAATTCTTCATCAACAGCTTCGTCATCATCTAACGGTACTTGGAAGGCAACTTGCTTCTTCTGAGGACTTAGTCTGGTGCCTCGTCCAGCAGTAGCCTTTGTCTTCAGCAAAGTGGGGCCTGTTGAAGACTAAGGAGGAGCTGAAGAACTTGCAGATGCTCCTAAGGCAATTGAGATGCCTGTGGTCCTTTGGCAAGAGGCGAGATGCACAGGTGTCGAGGACTTTGTTGGAGGAGCTGAGAGTTTTGCAACCTAAGGTACTCGAGCAGCTTGAGGAATAGGTCGTGATAGCACAGATGAGATTGGCCGGGAAGGCATTGCTGAGGAATGTCGTTTTCGAGCAGGCTTCTTCGGCATAGCCTTCTTGCTAGTAGAGGCCTCAACAGCGGCAGCAGCCGAGTCTTTGTTGAATTTCCTCACCGCTTCTTTGGTCGGTTTGGCCAACTTGGCTTGTCGCTTGGCCCATTCATCAGCATAGTCCTCACCACGCTTGATGCTAGTGGGATCAACAATTTTGCCAGGTGCCAAAGGAGGTCTTGGGAAAGGAGGGTTTAGAGCGAATTTCTTCATGTACTTTGGAGTAACATATCTGTATTCCCTCCATTCCCTTGCCCATCTTCGTTCAATTTTCTGAATGCACACCTTGTGCTCATTCTTTGTTTCCTTTCCATGAGTTGCCTCATCTGGTGTGTAATACCCTGCATATATGTCATGGGGGATTTCAAAAGCAGTGTTGACTTCCAGTTTCTTCCCTCCCTTCTAAGGTTTCTTGCCATCTGCCATTTTCTTCAGCTGAGGATTTTGAACTATTGAGTTCTCTGAAGAAGTATGCAGCTTTTCTTCGAGGAACGCTGCAAATGAGTTAAGTTGATGAGAACCTAATGATTCAGCAGCAGACATGTGTACCTATGAACAGAATATAGGTACGAAGAATTTGGAGAGGCCATATGCGTTCTCAGAAGTTTTTGCAAAACGAAACAAGTTTGAGGAAATTGACCAGATATGTCTTGAATAATTTCACTAAGCATTCTTTGACTTAGGTTCCAGAGTTGTATGGATTGTGAAATTCACACAATTGAGGAATCTTGAGGAAAAACGTCACTTAGAGAAACAGATCAAGAACAGATGATTGTGTGAGGTGTTTAGAGTGTGGAAGTTGAAGAACAAACACCTTTTGAAGATTTTATGGAAATCATCAGAATCAACAAAGGAAGTAAAAGTAACTTTTAATTACCCTTGGCGAAGAACACGATGAATTAGGAGTGTTATATTGGAAGTTCATCAGTCCAGATCTTCCACGCCCTAACTTGGCAGAGGAAGACAGCTATAGCAGCGGCGGAGTGAAGATATCCGCGGCAGGCGCGAGTACGACGGCGATGAGGTCGAGGCAGTGAAGCTCTTCCTCACCGGCGACGATGAAGGTAGCGGCGGCGCTAGGGCTTGAGAGCTTGAGCGAGGGGAGTGAGATCGAGCGGGGTAAATGAAGTCTGAGGAGGGTGAGGGGTATTTATAGCCGAGGTGAAAAAACGCTCGCTCAATGAAAATGGACGAACGTGCCCCTGACCCTTCTCATCCTAGCGACATGTGTCACCCACGTATGGTGTGGAGGAGATCGTGTGAGATCATGGGTGAGTAGATAAATCTTATCATGGGATGTGGAATGGTTTGAGCAGCAAAAGCCGAAAAATTAGATAAGAATATGTTAATGTTTCATTCACAAATTCTTCAGCTGACAAGGACACAGTGAAGATTTTGGCCGGGTTCCAAATAGAACACACATGAAGAATTTGTGAAAAGACTGGGTTGAGTTTAGCATAGAGGAGGAAAGGGTCCGATCACATTCACTTAGCAGAAAAAGCAACTTGAAGAATTAACAATAAGTGAATTGTTGTAGAGGACATAAAAACTCAAGTATATATATAGTCAATGAAGAACAACGATGGAAAGAGAGAAGATAAAGCAAAGTTGAAGAAATTGAACAACTAAGGAATTTCAAAAATGAAGAAAAACTCAAATTGGAGATTTTCAACTTTTGTTGGTGGCGTAACCCACCGTATAAGATGATGATTTGAGATGCCACGTACAATTGTCGTAGGGTTCTAAGAATAAAATTCTTCACTAATTTCTTCACACTTAAAGGGTTAGTCTTCATTGGTTGAATAAAAACGCTACTTCGCGTGTTGCACATCTAAGTCATCAAGTTTGCATAAGTGTTAGGATGTGTGTCCTTTTCAAAGAACATTCGAAGATTCTAAGATATTTAGCTCACACAACAACTTGCTAAATCTCTTCTCATCCAAGGGCTTTGTGAAGATATCAGACAGCTGGTCTACAGTATTTGCATGGTCGATGGAGATGTCGCCCTTCAACACATGGTCACGAAGAAAATGATGACGAATCTGGATTTGCTTTGTCTTCGAGTGCTGAACTGGGTTGTGAGCAATCTTGATAGCACTCTCATTGTCACAGTAGAGTGGCACATTCTTCACATTGATGCTATAGTCCTTGAGGGTTTGCTTCATCCATAGCAATTGAGCACAGCAGGATCCAGCAGCAATGTACTCAGCTTCAGCAGTAGAGAGTGATACACAGTTCTGCTTCTTCGAGGACCAACATACCAAGGATCATCAGAGGAAATGACATGTGCCTGATGTTGACTTGCGGTCCACCCGATCACCAACATAGTCAGAGTTAGAATATCCAATGAGATTAAACGAAGAGCCCTTGGGATACCATAATCCAAGTGTTGGAGTGTGAGCTAGATATCGAAGAATATGCTTCACAGCCTTATGATGTCATTCCTTCGGTGTAGCTTGAAATCGGGGACACATGCAAACACTAAGCATAATATCCGGCCTAGATGCACATAGGTATAATACAGAGCCAATAATGGAGCGGTATACCTTTTGATCAAAGTCTTTACCATTTTCATCGGTGCATAGATGGCCATTTTTGGGCATAGGGATTTTGATGCCTTTGCAATCTTGCATGCCGAATTTCCTCAACACATCCTTGAGGTATTTCTCCTGGGATATGAATATGCCATTGTGTTGTTGACGAATTTGAAGACCTAAGAAGAATTTCAACTCTCCCATCATAGAAATTTGATATTCCTCACTCATCATATAGGCAAATTCGTCACTGTAACGTTGGTTAGTACAGCCAAAGATAATATCATCAACATATATTTGGCACACGAATAATTCATCATCATATGCTTTGGTGAAAAGAGTTGGGTCAAGTGAATCGGGTTTGAAGCCTTTCTTCATGAGGAATTCCTTCAATGTGTCATACCACGCCCGAGGTGCTTGCTTGAGGCCATAGAGAGCCTTGTTGAGTCTGTAGACGTGATCTGGAAATTTTGGATCCTCAAAACCCGGTGGTGGAGCAACATATACTTCTTCCTCAAGCTTAACATTGAGGAATGCACTTTTCACACCCACTTGATGTAAGATGATATTATGATGGTTAGCGTAAGCAAGCAATATGCGAATACCTTCAAGTCTAGCAACAGGTGCAAATTTTTTGTCGAAATCAATTCCTTCAACCTGTGTGTAGCCTTGAGCTACAAGACGAGCCTTATTCCTCACCACAAGGCCATTTTCATCTTGTTTGTGGCGGCAGATCCATTTGGTACCGATGATGTTGTGTTTGCGCGGGTCCACACCATGTTGAGCTTGAATTTATGCAATTCATCTTGCATGGCCTGAATCCACTCAGATTCCATGAATGCTTCATCAACCTTAGTGGGCTCTGTGATAGAGACAAATGCAAAATGCCCCACAAAAGTTAGACAAGTGTGAAGCTTTTGAGCGCGTGAGAGGATCTACTGCGTTGATGTCGCTGATGTTTTCTCGATCTGCACTTCGTTTGCAACGCGAGGATGTGCAGGTTGATGACTTTGCTTAGGCCCAGCAATTTCTTTAGGACCATTTTCTTCAGCAGCACCAGTGTGATTTTCTTCACGATCCGGAATGACTTCTTTAGCAGATTCTTCAGTAGGGATGATATCCTCAGTAGCTTTGAACTTGATGGATTCCTCAGGTGACATTTCATCCAGCACAGGAGGTAGGTTCTCTCTTTGCGAGCCATTAGTTTCATCGAACCGCACATCTATAGTTTCAACAATCTTGTGATGATTGATGTTGAAGACTCTGTAGGTGTGCGAGTCCTTTTTGTAATGAAGCATAAAACCCTCGTGTGCTTTCGGTGCAAATTTAGAGTGATGGTGAGGATCTCTAATCCGGCATTTAGCACCGAAGACTTTGAAATAACTTACATTGGTTTTCTTGTCAGTGAGGAGTTCATATGAGGTCCTTTTGAAGAATTTGTGAAGATATACTCTGTTGATGATGTGGCGTGCAGTATCAATAGCTTCAGGCCAAAAATGCTATGGTGTCTTGTATTCATCAAGGATGGTGCGAGCCATATCAACATGAGTTCTCTTCTTGCTCTCCACAATGCCATTCTGCTGAGGAGTATAGGGAGCAGATAACTCATGAGTAATACCAAGTATATCAAGATATTCATTGAGGCCAGTGTTCTTGAACTCAGTTCCATTATCACTCCTAGTATTCTTGATCTTCACACAGAAGTTAGTAGAAGCTCTTGAGGAAAATCGTCTGAAGACTTCCTGCACTTCATTTTTGTAAGTGATGATATGTACCCATGTATAACGAGAATAATCATCAACTATGACAAAGCCATATAATGGTGCAGAACAAGAGAACGTGGCATAATGAGTAGGGCCAAAGAGATCCATATGAAGTAATTCAAAGGGACGAGAAGTGGTCATGATAGTCTTCGAGGGATGTTTGGCTCTGGTGATCGTTCCAGCCTCACAAGCCCCACAAAGATGATCTTTGAGGAATTTGACACCCTTGATGCCAATGACATGCTTCTTCTTTGCGAGTGTATGCAAGTTCCTCATCCCAGCATGACCAAGTCGTCGATGCCATATCTAGCATTCTGAAGCTTTTGCAAGTAGACATGTGGCAGGGTGTGGTCCTGCAGAGAAATCAACAATATACAAGTCTCCTTTCCTAAAGCCTTCGAATACTTTGGAATTGTTAGATTCCATTAGCACAATGCAACAATATTTGCCAAAGACGACAACCATATCAAGATCAGAAAGCATTGAGACAGACATGAGGTTGAATCCTAAGGACTCGACAAGCATGACTTTGTCCATGTGTCTATCCTTTGAGATCGCAACCTTACCTAGACCCAATACCTTGCTTTTGCCTTTGTCAGCGTAGGTGATATGCTTCAAATGAGATGGTGACAAATCAGTGACCATCAACAAGTTCCTATCACCGGTCATGTGATTTGTACATCCACTATCGAGGACCCACTCAGTAGCATTATGTTGTTCATCCTGCAGATGAATTAGTGCAACTTACGAACCCATATACTTCATCAGTGGAGAATATGATATCAATTTCATCAACAGTAATAGATATAGTGATATGAGGACATGAGGAATGAGTGATTCATTTCTTCATGATTAGCTTGCGTCCATTCAAGCACATTCAGGTCTATAGCAAATTCTTCAGATGATTAAGTTCGTCTGGAGACCTCGCCCTGCATAAGAGATTAGTTCTTTTTATTCACCACCCACATTTGGAGGGGTGACAAAGAGTTCATCATTTTGCGAGCTCCATAAGAAAAGGATGGCATGGAAGCCAGTGCACTTCGTTTCACAGAAGAGTGGTTAGGATAAGCATATGAATAAGTAGAGAAATTCTTCGAGGACTTATGAACATAATGGTTTGTAGAATAATGCACATATTCATAGCCTTTAGACTTTCCTTGGGAAACAGAAGTGTTAGAATGATGATGTTCATATGAGGATTTTGATCCATATGAAGAATTTGGTCCATATGAAGAATTTGGTCCATATGAAGAATTTGATCTGGGGTTCCTTTTCTTCATAGTTGGTGTCATGATGACATTCACCTGAAGATTTTCAAGGCACTTTTTGGGAACCCAGATTTTCTTCATAGGGGGGTCATTCCTGCAGTTAGTTCCAACATACCGAGCAAATATTTCACCATTCTGATTCTTGAACAGTTTATAGTTGGAGTCAAAAGACTCATCAGAGGAATACGAAGAATCACAAGTAAAGACAGATAGAGTGCATGGATCTACAGGAGGTCCTTTCGCAGCAACCCATGAGGTTTTGGGATACTGCTCAGGTTTCCAGTAGGTCCCATCAGCATTGAGTATCCTTTCAAAGGCAATACCCTCTTTCCTAGGGTTCTTGTTCAAGTTATGTTTTTTGAGCACATCACAAAGAGTCTGATGCCCTTTGAGGCTTTTGTAAATGCCTGTCACATACAATTCCTTCATTCCTGCATTATCGTCAGTGATACTTGTGGTATCCTCATATGAGGAATTTGTGACCAAAGAGACAGTTGAAGAATTTGCAGCAATAGAAGCATTTGAATATTCAGGTGAAGAATTAGTAGATTCACGCTCAATGCAATTCAGACATGGTGGAATAAATTATTCCTGAGCGGAACTGTTCTGTTGAGCAAGCAATGAATCGTTTTCCTTCTAAAGATCTTTGTAACTCACTTTTAACTTCTCAAGATCTTGCTTTCTCTGAAGAAATTCATAAGAAAGCTTCTATGATCAGTTAAGAGAGTGTTATGATGATTTTGAAGGTTGTCAAACCTAGACTGAAGTCTCTGAAGAATACCAGTCAGAGTCTTAGTTCGATTCAATTCCTCACCCAACAGGTCATCGCTTTTGTCTAGTAGATTTTGAATCTTTTCCAAAGCCTTTTGTTGTTTAATAGCAATTTTAGCAAGTTTGGAACAGCTAAGCCTGAGATTGTCTTCAGATTCATCCTCACTAGAGTCAGAGGGGGGGATGTTTGAGTACCTTCGCACCTTTTGCAATTTAGCAGTAGGTGGGAGCATAGTCATCGGCGCTCTTGTCAGCAAAGTTGGGAAGGTGATTTTCTTCAGAGTTGAAGATGGACTTGCTGACGTAAGCAGTAGCGAGGGCTAGGCTCGCCACACCAGAGTTTGACTCCTCTAATTCCTCCTCTTCCACATTTTCCTCAGATTCAGCTTCAGAGTCCATTTCCTTGCCAATGAATGCTCGGGCCTTCTTGGAACTGCTCTTCCAGTGAGATGAAGACTTGGAAGATTTTGATGAAGAAGACTTTGAAGATTTCTTCTTCTTCTTGGAGTCATCAGAATTGTCATCCTTGTACTTCTTCTTTGATTACTTTTCCCACAAAGGAAAACCAGACATGTAGTAACCAGGTTTCTTGCATTTGTGGCAAGTTCTCTTTTTGTAGTCACGAGACGAGGAATCATCATTCGTTGAAGACTTTCCAAAGCGAACGCGGCGAAAGAACTTCTGGAATTTCTTCACGAGTGCTACATCTTGAGCATGCGTTGGTTTTTCCCTTGAAGAGGAAAGGGTGATGCAGCAAAATAGCGTAAGTATTTCCCTTAGTTTTTGACAACCAAGGTATCAATCTAGTAGGAGGCTACACTTCAAGTCCCTCGTACCTACACAAACAAATAAGAACGTTGCAACCAACGCAATAAGGGGTTGTCAATCCCTTCACGGCCACTTGCAAAAGTGAGATCTAATAGAGATAATAAATATTTTTGGTATTTTTATGCTATAGATTGGAAAGTAAAGATTGCAAAATAAAGTAGATCGAAAACTTATATGATGGAAAATAGACCCGGGGGCCATAGGTTTCACTAGTGGCTTCTCTCAAGATAGCATAAGTATTATGGTGGGTGAACAAATTACTGCCGAGCAATTGATAGAAAAGTGCATAGTTATGAGAATATCTAGGAATGATCATGTATATAGGCATCACGTACGCGACAAGTAGATCGAAATGATTCTGCATCTACTACAATTACTCCACACATCGACTGCTATCTAGCATGCATCTAGAGTATTAAGTTCATAAGAACAGAGTAACGCATTAGGCAAGATGACATGATGTAGAGGGATAAACTCAAGCAATATAATATAAACCCCATCTTTTTATCCTCAACGGCAACAATACAATACGTGCCTTGATGCCCCTGCTATCACTGGGAAAGGACACCGCAAGATTGGACCCAAAGCTAAGCACTTCCCCATTGCAAGAAAGATCAATCTAGTAGGCCAAACCAAACTGATAATTTGAAGAGACTTGCAAAGATAACAAATCATACATAAAAGAATTAACAGGAGATTCAAATATTATTCATAGATAATCTTGATCATAAACCCACAATTCATCGGATCTCAACAAACACACCGCAAAATGTATTACATCGAATAGATCTCCAAGAAGATTGAGGAGAACTTTGTATTGAGAATCAAAGAGAGAGAAGAAGCCATCTAGGTAATAACTACTCACACTTCATCGGAGAGGCTTTGGCGTTGATGTAGAAGCCCTCCGTGATCAATTCCCCCTCTGGTGGACCGCCGAAAAAGGCCCCAAGTTGGGATCTCATGGGTATAGAAGGTTGTGGTGGTGGAAATAGGTTTTCGTGGTGCTCCTGGATATTTTCAGGGTATAAGGGTATATATAGGCGAAGGAAGTCGGTCAGGGGAGTCACGACGGGCCCACGAGGGTGGGGGTCGCGCCCACCCCCCTAGGGCGTGCCCTCCTGCCTCGTGGCTTCCTCGTATGCTTCTCGACGTCCACTCCAAATCTCCTGGATTGAGTTTGTTCCAAAAATAACTCTCCCGAAGGTTTCATTCCGTTTGGACTCCGTTTGATATTCCTTTTCTGCGAAACACTAAAATAGGCAATAAAATAGCAATTTGGGTTGCGCCTCCGGTTAGTAGGTTAGTCCCCAAAATGATATAATTGTATAGTAAAGCCCATTAAACATACAAAACAGGTAATATAATAGCATCGAACAATCAAAAATTATAGATACGTTGGAGACGTATCAAGCATCCCCAAGCTTAATTCCTGCTCGTCCTCGAGTAGGTAAATGATAAAAACAGATTTTTTGATGTGGAATGCTACCTAGCATAATTCTCAATGTAATTTTATTTATTGTGGCATGAAAGTTCAGATCCAAAAGATTCAAGATAAAAGTTTAATATTGACATAAAAATAGTAATACTTCAAGCATACTAACAAAGTAATCATGTCTTCTCAAAATAACATGGCCAAAGAAAGCTATCCCTACAAAATCATATAGTCTGGCTATGCTCTATCTTCATCACACAAAGTATTTAATGATGCACAACCCCGATGACAAGCCAAGCAGTTGTTTCATACTTTTGATGTTCTCAAACTTTTTTAATCTTCACGCAATACATGAGCGTGAGCCATGGACATAGCACTATAGGTGGAATAGAATGGTGGTTGTGGAGAAGACAAAAAGGAGGAGAAGATAGTCTCACATCAACTAGGCATATCAACGGGCCATGGAGATGCCGATTAATAGATATCAATGTGAGTGAGTAGGGAATGCCATGCAACAGATGCACTAGAGCTATAAGTGTATGAAAGCTCAAAAAGAAACTAAGTGGGTGTGCATCCAACTTGCTTGCTCACGAAGACCTAGGGCATTTGAGGAGGCCCATCATTGGAATATACAAGCCAAGTTCTATAATGAAAAATTCCCACCAGTATATGAAAGTGACTACATAGGAGACTCTCTATCATGAATATCATGGTGCTACTTTGAAGCACAAGTGTGGAAAAGGATAGTAACACTGTCCCTTCTCTCTTTTTCTCTCATTATTTTGGTGGGCTTCTTTGGCCTCTTTTTTTATTTGGGCTTCTTTGGCCTCTTTTATTTGTCATAAAGTCCGGAGTCTCATCCCGACTTGTGGGGGAATCATAGTCTCCATCATCCTTTCCTCACTTGGGACAATGCTCTAATATGGAAATCATCACACTTTTATTTACTTACAACTCAAGAATTACAACTCGATACTTAGGACAAAATATGACTCTATGTGAATGCCTCCGGCGGTGTACCGGGATATGCAATGAATCAAGAGCGACATGTATGAAAGAATTATGAATGGTGGCTTTGCCAAAATACGATGTCAACTACATGATCATGCAAAAGCAATATGACAATGATGGAGCGTGTCATAATAAAACGGTGGAAAGTTGCATGGCAATATATCTCGGAATGGCTATGGAAATGCCATAATAGGTAGGTATGGTAGCTGTTTTGAGGAAGGTATATGGTGGGTGTATGATACTGGCGAAAGTTGCGCGGTAGTAGAGAGGCTAGCAATGGTGGAAGGGTGAGAGTGTGTATAATCCATGGACTCAACATTAGTCATAAAGAACTCACATACTTATTGCAAAAATCTATTAGTTATCGAAACGAAGTACTACACGCATGATCCTAGGGGGATAGATTGGTACGGAAAGACCATCGCTCGTCCCCGACCGCCACTCATAAGGAACACAATCAATAAATAAATCATGCTCCAACTTCATCACATAACGGTTCACCATACATGCATGCTACGGGAATCACAAACTTTAACACAAGTATTTCTCAACTTCACAATTACTCAACTAGCATGACACTAATATTACCACCCTCATATCTCAAAACAATCATCAAGTATCAAACTTCTCATAGTATTCAATGCACTTTATATGATAGTTTTTATTATACCTATCTTGGATGCTCATCATATTAGGACCAATTTTATAACCAAAGCAAATACCATGCTGTTCTAAAAGGCTCTCAAAATAATATAAGTGATGCATGAGAGATCAATAATTTCTACAAAATAAAACCACCGATGTTCTCTAAAAAGATATAAGTGAAGCACTAAAGCAAAATTATCTAGCTCAAAAAATATAAGTGAAGCACATAAAGTATTCTAATAAATTCCAATTCATGTGTGTCTCTCTAAAAGGTGTGTACAACAAGGATGATTATGGTAAAATAAAAAGCAAAGACTCTTATCATACAAGACGCTCCAAGCAAAACACATATCATGTGGTGAATAAGAATATTGCCACAAGTAAAGTTACCAATAGACGAAGATGAAAGAGGGGATGCCTTCCGGGGCATCCCCAAGCTTAGGCTTTTGGTTGTCCTTGAATTTTACCTTGGGTGCCTGGGCATCCCCAAACTTAGACTCTTGCCACTCCTTATTCCATAATCCATCAAATCTTTACCCAAAACTTGAAAACTTCACAACACAAAACTCAACAGAAAATCTCATGAGCTCCGTTAGTACAAGAAAACAAACCACTGCTTTAAGGTACTGTAATGAACTCATTCTTTATTTAACTTCTGTTTCAAATTCTAGGTTTTGTAACTTGAATTGTAGGTTGTCACATTTGGTACTGGTCAATAACTTACGGCGAGACGAGCAGCAAAAAAATAGAAAGAACATTAATAGGCATCCAACATGATTGTAAGGCACGTTTTGCATGCCTTTAAAGTATACCCCCTCGGAGGTATCAAAAAGTGCGAGAAATCGCATTGATGACTAATAAAGTAGGGTTTTCACTCGTGTGGGTTCGCCCACCTTCCCTTCAGCAGCTCTCCCTGGACACCCTATACTAAACTGAGGAATTACTTAAGCTCCTGGGCTTTTTTTCCGACAACTCAAAGCCGGAACATTATCTTTTTCCATTCTCAATAAATGAGGAAGGAGGGGTGAGGTCCTCACTTGCGAGTGAGGCAAGGCTTTCTTTTATAATACATCCTACCCGATTTTGGTTGACTATTGCGGTCTATTCCCCTTCTAATGCGTTATTGCTTGGAGCCTTCTCGCTTAGTAAGCCACTTTGGCCCTTCCTCCTTCTTACTCTGTTTGGTATTCTCTCACGGGTTTGTTTCTAGGTTCTTTCATTCTTGGTTGGCTGGGGACCGGGGCCCTGGATGCGCTAGCGATAAGCACATTAGGGGAGTACTTGCCCGGGTTTCTCGGCCTTGTATCCTTATCCTCGCGTTCATGATATCTACATTAAATTGTGCCCAAGTTGGGTCGTAATGCAGAAGTGTACGTTGACGACGCCATCATCAAAAGCCGCTTGGCAGGGACTCACCCCAAAAACGGTTTTGAAGCCGAGCCTTTCCAGCAATGGGGCCTAGGGACCGATATGATGATTGGTTTAGGTAGGGCGGCCAACCTACTATTTCAGTCCTTCTATTCCCTTATCCGGAATGGAGAGGGATGTTGTTGAAGGGAAGGAACGGAGGTAGATCATTCCTCAGAACATAGGAGAATAGTACCCACGAATCAGCTCTAGTCAGGAAAGCCAGGGTTCTGAGCTCTGATCCCTGCATGGGTCAGAGCGAAAGCCCGCAGTACGGGGTTCTAGGCTGCTTAAGTAGAGTTAGCAGCAGTATGCCTCGGATAGGGGAGACATGGCCTTTAGGCCGCATTGACCCGGTGCCGAAGGACTGTTCCTAGCCTCGAGGAGTGAATCCGAGAGGCATGACTAGAGCAACTGAGTGGGTACTAAGAACCGTAGAGATGAGAATAGATCTACCGGAGAGGGGGAACAAGATCTCGCGGAGTGGAACACTCCTCTAGTCCTGTCTTGAGCTTTGCTTTTTTCCGTTTCATTAGTTTCCTATTCGAATCTTCCTTTTCAAATGGTTGGCAAAGCTAGACTTGATCAATTGAATAGGTCTAGCTTGCTCCTTCTATTCCTTTGGAAGGGGGCTCGGGGGAAACCTTTTTTCAGAAAAAGGAACTGATTCAATTTGCCCAAAATTTCAATTCGCGAAATTCATGTGACTAAAATACATACCTTTCTTTAGTCTTTCCGGTATAGCATCGCGTCGGTCGATCTCCCAGAGTCCAATCCTTTTTCGGACTTAAACTCAGTGGGTTCCAGCAGCTATCGTATGCCGGAGAAGAACCACAACATGTGTCGTCTCGTTGTCAGCGGTGACAGTCTCTTTTTCAGTTCAGGGCCAGGGAAATAGATGACTCTAATCCAATATCAAATTTGTCTAATTGTCATGATTTGTCTTGTTCACTAAATCAACTTGCATTCAGGGAAAGTCTGGTAAGGCCGGTTGCCTTGCAGCTTCACCTTATCCCCGGGAGGCGGTTTTACTCGATAGGATCTTAGTGGCACTTCGAAAGCTAGTCTACCGAATGTTTGTCGAAGCAACTGTTGTACGCGCTGAGAGTTCACAGGTCGAGCTATGTCAATTCAAAATGGCCTAAGTTTGAATGCAATTCTAGATCTGAAATAGGACCAGTTTCTGTACTTCTGTCTTTTTCAGAAAGTAAGGTCTGCCGGTTTGCAACTCCGAAGCTGAAAAGGAAAACTAACGTTAGCCGGTTTCCAGTTTGTTACCTGACTGCTCCGTGTTCATGCGAAAAGATAGGAAAAGTGCCTTTCTTTTTTGTCGGTTCAAGTTCCTTCCACTTTCAATAGGGTCCTACTTCATTTTTTATGGAACGCGTTTTAAGGCGGATTCCTTTAGTTAAAAAGAGGCGTTGTGGTACCTCTTATTTGCCTTGTGAAAACAAGGCTTCGATAGGTAGGGTCTCGAAGGGGCCTCCCTCGTTCTTGCTCGTAAAACAAGTCTCTCCTTCAGTTTTTGCTTTTTTTGATGCTTCCTTAATTTGATGAAATCAAGCTGTTCGACCACAGATAGGATCAGTCGCTCGGGAAAACCCACTATTTCCTGCCCTTTTTTGAATTGGGAAATCTTCTCGGAAAATCTCCTTGTTGCTAGTTCGGTAAATAAATATAGTGTCCGACCCTTGGGGGGACTTCCATTTAATAGCAAAGCAGTTCTATTCCTTTCCCGGAATGGAATGCAAATGTTCGGTTCTCAATGCATTAGGCAGAGCCCTTGTTTGCTATTAAAAAACGTGTCCAACAAGGACTTGAAGCCTGATTGTGAAGGATCATATGCCAGGTCTCATAAATAGGGGAAATAGGCTCACTTTTTGGAGGTGTTAAACCTCTGTATTCCAAGTTCTCTATGGTTCATACCCCCGATACTAGCCATAGATTCATCAAAATAAACAAAGAACACATGAAAAACAGAATCTGTCAAAAACAGAACAGTCTGAGTAATCTGTAACTTTCGAATACTTATGGAACCCTAAAAATTCTACCAAAATAATAAGTCCTAGGAAATTTTTCTATTAATCTACTGCAAAAAGAATCAACTAAAAAGCATGTTTCTGTGATTTATTAAAATTATTCTCGTGCGCACAAAAGTTTCTGTTTTTTCAGTAGGATTAAATCGACTATCACCCAAGATGATCCTATAGGTTCTACTTGGCACAAACACTAATTAAAACATAAAACAACATCCTAACAGAGGCTATATGAATTATTTATTACTAAACAGGAACAAAAAGCAAGAAAATAAAATTGGGTTGCCTCTCAACAAGCGCTATCGTTTAACGCCCCTAGCTAGGCATAAAAGCGAGAAAAACGAGAATAGATCTAAGTATTGCCATCTTTGGTATTTGCAAAGAAAAGAGAAAATTTCTTATCTATAGCATTTATCTTTCTATTTTTAGAAAGCACGTGGCCATTAATGGCGGAAGAGAGATTAAGCACGCTATAGAAATTTGCATCTAAGCTAGCCTTCATTTCCTTGATAATTTGATTTTGGTAAAAGCACAAAAGAGAGGTGGATTCAACCTTCTCACTCATGGGGTTCCCAAATATAGTTTTCATTTTTCCATAGGTATCTATGGGATCCCCCTCTAGAAAACCTTCTTCAAATATAGAATCTAAAACTTGCTTGAAAGAAGAGGGTAAGCCAACATAAAAACTTTGTAGGTACACTCAATTTGATATTGAGACACATAGCTTGCTCGAATCCATAATAACCTATCACAAGCATCTTTTAAAGACTCATCAAGTAAATAACGAAAAATTCCGGGATCATCTTCATCGAGATAATTCAAACTCTCATTGATAACCCCGGTAGGTCTTTCCACAACATCATTTTTTATGAACTTAGAGAGGACAGAGGGACTATCCAAAGTACTAAAACCCAGGAGAGAACCCTTAGCCTTTTTCGATTCAGCCATGGCAAAGGAAAGGCAAAAGGTAAAGAGGCGAATGGGAAAGAGCGGGCGAATAAAATGGCAAGGGTGAAGTGGGGGAGAGGAAAACGAGAGGCAAATGGCAAATAATGTAATGCGAGGGATAAGGGTTTGTGATGGGTACTTTGTATGTCTTGACTTGAGCGTAGACTCCCCGGCAACGGCGGCAGAAATCCTTCTT
This sequence comes from Triticum dicoccoides, assembly GCF_002162155.2. Taxonomy (NCBI): domain Eukaryota; kingdom Viridiplantae; phylum Streptophyta; class Magnoliopsida; order Poales; family Poaceae; genus Triticum; species Triticum dicoccoides. Next base: position 209,180,856 of record NC_041383.1, read on the forward strand.
GCTACATCTTGAGCATGCGTTGGTTTTTTCCTTGAAGAGGAAAGGGAGATGCAGCAAATTAGCGTAAGTATTTCCCTCATATTTTGAGAACCAAGGTATCAATCCAGTAGAAGGCTACACTTCAAGTCCCTCGTACCTACACAAACAAATAAAAACCTTGCAACCAACATGATAAGGGGTTGTCAATCCCTTCACGCCCACTTGCAAAAGTGAGATCTAATAGAGATAATAAATATTTTTGGTATTTTTATGATATAGATTGGAAAGTAAAGATTGCAAAATAAAGTAGATCGGAAACTTATATGATGGAAAATAGACCCGGGGTCCATAGGTTTCACTAGTGCCTTCTCTCAAGATAGCGTAAGTATTATGGTGGGTGAAAAAATTACTGTCGAGCAATTGATAGAAAAGTACATAGTTATGAGAATATCTACGCATAATCATGTATATAGGCATCACGTCCGTGACAAGTAGATCGAAACGATTCTGCATCTACTACTATTACTCCACACATCGACTGCTATCGAGCATGCATCTAGAGTATTAAGTTCATAAGAACAGAGTTACACATTAGGCAAGATGACATGATGTAGAGGGATAAACTCAAGCAATATGATATAAACCCCATCTTTTTATCCTCGATGGCAACAATACAATACGTTCCTTGCTGCCCCTGCTGTCACTGGGAAAGGACACCGCAAGATTGAACCAAAATCTAAGCACTTCTCCCATTGCAAGAAAGATCAATCTAGTAGGCCAAAACAAACTAATAATTCAAAGAGACTTGCAAAGATAAAAAATCATACGTAAAAGAATTCATAGGAGTTTCAAATATTATTCATAGATAACCTTGATCATAAACCCACAATTCATCGGATCTCCACAAACACACCGCAAAAAGTATTACATCGAATAGATCTCCACGAAGATCGAGGAGAACTTTGTATTGAGAATCAAAGAGAGAGAAGAAGCCTTCTAGCTAATAACTATGGACCCGAAGGTCTATGGTAAACTACTCACACTTCATCGGAGAGGATATGGCATTGATGTAGAAGCCCTTTGTGATCGATTCCCCCTCCGGTGGACCGCCGGAAAAGGCCCCAAGATGGGATCTCACGGGTACAGAAGGTGGCGGCGGTGGAAATAGGTTTCGTGGTGCTCCTGGATGTTTTCAGGGTATAAGGGTATATATAGGCGAAGGAAGTCGGTAAGGGGAGCCATGAGGGGCCCACGAGGGTGGGGGGGCACCCACCCCCTAGGGTGCGCCCTCCTGCCTCGTGGCTTCCTCGTCTGCTTCTTGACGTCCACTCCAAGTCTCCTGGATTGTGTTTGTTCCAAAAATAACTCTCCTGAAGGTTTCATTCCGTTTGGACTCCGTTTGATATTCCTTTTCTGTGAAACACTAAAATAGGCAATAAAACAACAATTTGGGCTAGGCCTCCGGTTAGTAGGTTAGTCCCAAAAATGATATAAAATTGTATAGTAAAGCCCATTAAACATCCAAAACAGGTAATATAATAGCATGGAACAATCAAAAATTATAGATACGTTTGAGACGTATCAACGAGCATTGCTAGCTCCTGGCTCAGTTCTTCAGGATCACCAAGGCTGCTACCAGAATCTTCACCTTTAGATTCAGAGACTGCCTTAGCCTTCAGAGCACTTGATCTTCCATATCTCGGTCCATAGAGGTCTCTATTCTCAGCAAGCTGGAACTCATGAGTGTTTAGCCTTTCGAGGATTTCAGTAGGATCTAGTGACTTGTAATCAGCTCTCCCTTGAATCATCAGTGCAAGAGTATCAAATGAGGAATCAAGTGATCTCAGCAATTTCTTCACCACCTCATGGTCGGTGATGTTAGTGGCACCAAGTGGTTGAAGCTCATTTGAGATGTCAGTGAGGCGATGAAAGGTTTGCTGAACATTTTCGTTGTCAAGTGTTTTGAAGCAGTTGAAGAGATTGCGAAGAACATCAACTCGGGAGTCACGTTGAGTGGAGACTCTTTTGTTGACCTTGGACAGCCTGTCCCAAATCAGCTTAGCTGTTTCCAGAACACTCACTCTACCGTACTGTCCTTTTCTCAGATGGCCACATATGATATTCTTTGCTTGAGAATTGAGTTGCTTGAATCTCTTCACATCAGCAGCATTCACAGACGGAGTGACTAAGGGAACACCATTTTCCACAACATACCAGAGATCGTTATCAATTGCCTCGAGATGCACGCACATCTTGTTCTTCCAGTAGGGGTAGTCCGTCCCATCAAAGGTAGGACACCCAACCGAGACCTTGATCATACCTACAGTCGACATAACTAGAACTCCAGGTGGTTAAACCGAAATCACACAGAACAAGGGAGTACCTCTCTCTGATTCCAAATGAAAGTGCGTTAAGTCGACTTGAGGGGGGTGAATAGGCGATTTTTACAAATTCGTCACTTAGGAATTTCAGGGCGAGGAGAATCCTAAGTTATGAACAACTAGCAGTGGAATAAGTAATCACATATGAGCATAACAGAGCAATAATAGAGTCATCATGATGATATGAGAACAAACACAGAGTACAGAAATGTGAAAACAGGATAAGCAGGCCGAAGACAATGTGACTGAAGAAATTGGATTGAGGAAATAGAGAAAGTCTTCAGTCAAAGTCTTCAAACAGTAATGATCAAGTTTATCAACACATGAATGAGGAAATGAAAGGGTTGAGGAATTAGAACCAGTAGGCTTGGTGAAGACAATGATTTGGTAGACTAGTTCCAACTGCTGTGACAGTTGTACATCTGGTTGGAGCGGCTAAGTATTTAAACTCGAGGACACACTATCCTCACTGTATTCTCCTTGAGGTAAGATCACATAGACCTCTCCCAACACTCGCGGTAAGTCTTCACAGGTGACATCCAAACCTTCACAGACTTGGTCACTCGGTGATCCACAATTCCTCTTGGATGCTCAGACCATCATGCCTAACTGTCTAGAGGATACATAGTCCTCAAAGGTAACAAGCATCGGTTCCACACAGGAACAATCTCTTCAGTGATGCTCAATCACTTTGGGTTTGTAGGTGTTTGGGTTTTGGGTTTCCTCACTTGATGATTTTCTCTCAAAGTCCTGGGAGGATGGGATGCTCTCAATTGACAAGTATCAGTTTCTCTCGGAGCAGCCTACCAGCTAGTGGTTGTAGGGGGGCGGCTATTTATAGCCTAGGGAACAGCCCGACATGATAAGACATAAATGCCCTTCAATGATATGACCGTTAGGTGGTAGGATATTTTGGACAGCTAGCGCATGGCACAACAACAGTCAGATTTTGAGGTTCGAATTCCTGAGGGCTATCATGTTCCTCATTGTGTAGGCAATCTGCATTGGTGAATTCCTAACTCCTCAGTCAGAACAAATTCCTCAAAGACCATAAGATCTTCGTCTTTGTCACTGAAGAAATTGATTGAACTGATATGAGATTTCCAATGGCTTCACTCGAAAGGATTGGCTAGGTGTAGGATTTTGAGACGAGCATCACTTGGAGATCAGTTTCCTTAGTATTACCTCAACCACCTTTAACAGTACGATGTTTCCTATGACTCAAGAAAGAGAAAATGAAACTACGAAAACAAAAGTCTTCATGCTTCATAATCCTCGCATGAATATCAAAGTCTTCAAGGTCACACCAATTTCTTCACTTTCAAAGTCTTCAGGAGAACCAAAGTCTTTAGCTGAAGACATTCATTTTTAGGGGTCGACATTCACTGTAAATATCAAACTCCTCATCGACTTATAGAGCCTGTGTACACTCACAAACATATTAGTCCCTTAACCTATAAGTCTTCAATACACCAAAATCACTAAAGGGCACTAGATGCACTTACAACGGATACAAGAGATGAACTAGGGTTTGAGAGGAGATGGTGCTGGTGAAGATGTTGATGGAGATTGACCCCCTCTAGATGAGAGGACCATTGGTGATGATGATGGCTTTGATTTCCCCCTCCCGGAGGGAAGTTTCCTCGGCAGAACAGCTTCGCCGGAGCCCTAGATTGGTTTTGCCCAGGTTCTGCCTCGAGACGGCGGTGCTTCATCCGGAAAGCTTCCTTCTTATTTTTTTCCAGGTCAAAAACACCATATAGCAAAAGATGGGCACCGAGACATGACAGGGGACCCACAAGCTACAGGGGCGCGCCCCCAGCCTTGTGGGCTCCTGGTGGGTCCCCTCTGGTATTTTCTTCGCCCTATATTTTTTATATATTCCAAAATAATTCTCCGTAAATTTTTAGGACTTTTGGAGTTGTGCAGTATAGGTCTCTCAGATTTGCTCCTTTCCTGTCCAGAATTCCAGCTGCCGGCATTCTCCCTTTTTTTGTAAACCTTGTAAAATAAGAGAGAAAAGGCATAAGTATTGTACCATAATGTGTAATAACAGCCCATAATGCAATAAATGTCAATATAAAAGCATGATGCAAAATGGACTTATCAACTCCCCCAAGCTTAGACCTTGCTTGTCCTCAAGCGAAAGCCGAAATCGATAAATATGTCCACATGTTTAGAGATAGAGGTGTCGATAAAATGAAATACAGACATGAGGGCATCATGATCATCTCTAGAACATCAACATGTATTGTCATATAATCCCTTATTCTAAATTAACAATTCGTTCACTAGGTGAAGTATGAATCAGAAACTTTTATTGAAAGCTAACAAACTATGATCTCAATCATTGAAACAGTTGCAATTTATCATAACATCGGAAAGAGTCAGTATAGGAGCTTTTCAGCAAGTTTGCATACTCAAATATGTTTTAATCTTTAACAATTGCTAACACTCATGTTGTACTAATGAGTCCAAAGTCTCAATCGGACACAGAGAAAAATAGGGATTATAGTTTTGCCTCACAACCTTTTACCTCAAGGGTAATGTCAACAATAATACTTTATGATTACCTATATCCGAGTGGATATATATCTGGATCTTTCCCCAACATATAGTGCTTGCCAAAAAGAAAAAAGAGTAAAAAGGGAAGGTGAAGATCACCATGATTCTTGTATAAGGGTAGAAGATAAAAGTAAAAGATAGGCCCTTCATAGAGGGAAGCAGAGCTTGTCATGCGCTTTTTGGTTGAATGGACAAAATCTTAATGCAAAGGAACATCACTTTATATTGCCCCTTGTGATAGAGAACTTTATTACGCAGTCCGTCGCTTTTATTTCTTCCATATCACAAGGTCGTATAAAGCTTATTTTCCACACGCTAAAAGATCATATATTTAAAGAGAATTTTTTATTGCTTTCACCAGTGACAACTTACTTGAAGGATCTTACTCAATCCATAGGTAGGTATGGTGGACTCTCATGGGAAAACTGGTTTAAGGGATGTTTGGATGCACAAGTAGTATCTCTACTTGGTGCAAAAGATTTGGCTAGCATAAGAGGGAAGGCAAGCTCAACATGTTGGAAGATCCATGATAGTATAACTTCTATTCGGATATAAGAAAACATAGCCAATTATGTTGTCTTCCTTGTCCAACATCAACTTTTTAGCATGTAATATTTTAATGAGTGCTTACAACCACAAAAGATGTCCAAGATAATATAGTTATATGTGAAACCTCTCTTACTTTATTACTTCCTATTAATTGCAATAATGACCAAAACTATGTTTGTTAACTCACAACAAATTTTATTAATCATACTTCTTATATGTGAAGTCATCACTCCCCATAAGATCATTATATAGTCTTTTTGTTTCTTTTTATTCTTTCCTTTTCTTTTTCCTCAAGATCATAGCAAGAAAACAAAGCCCTCAACTCAACACTACTCTTTGTTACATAACTATAAGTGCATCTAGTTCCCCTTAGTGATTTTGGTGTATTGAAGACTTATAGGTTAAGGGACTAATATGTTTGTGAGTGTACACAAGTTCTATAAGTTGATGAGGAGTTTGATATTTACAGTGAAAGTTGACCCTTAAAAATGAATGTCTTCGGCTGAAGACTTTGGTTCTCCTGAAGACTTTGAAAGTGAAGAAATTGATGTGACCTTGAAGACTTGGATATTCTTGCGAGGATTATGAAGCGTCAAGACTTTTGTTTTCATAGTTTCATTTTCTATTTCTTGAGTCATATGAAACACCGTACTATCAAAGGGGGTCGAGGTAATACTAAGGAAACTGATTTCCAAGTGATGCTCATCTCAAAATCCTACACCGACCCAATCCTTCGAGTGAAGCCATTGGAAATCTCATATTAGTTCAGTCAAATTCTTTAGTGACAGAGACAAAGATCTTCTGGTCTCTGAGGAATTTGTTCTGACTGAGGAGTTAGGAATTCGCCAGTGCGAATTACCTACACAGTGAGGAACGTGATAGCCCTAAGGAATTTCAACCTCAAATATACGAGCGTTGCTGTGCTACGCGCCAGCTGTCCCAAAATATCTACCCACCTAACGGTCATATCATTGAAGGGCATTTATGTCTTATCATGTCGGGCTGCTCCCTAGGCTACAAATAGCCGCCCCTACCACCACTAGCTGGTTGGCTACTCCAAGAGAAACTAACACTTGTCATTTGAGAGCATCCCATCCTCCGAGGACTTTGAGCGAAAATCATCAAGTGAGGAAAAACCCAAATCCCAAACCCAAACACCTACAAACCCAAAGTGACTGAGCATCACTGAAGAGATTGTTCCTGTGTGGAACCGACGCTTGTTACCTTTGAGGACTGTGTATCCTCCAGATGGTTAGGCGTCATGGTCTGAGCATCCAAGAGGAATTGTGGATTGCCGAGTGACCAAGTCTGTGAAGGTTTGGAAGTCACATGTGAAGACTTACCACTATTGTTGGGCGAGATTTGCGTGATCATAGCTCAAGGAGAATACTGTGAGGACTGTGTGTCTGGGCTGTGTTTCCTCGAGTTTAAATACTCAGCCGCTCGAACCAGACGTACAACTTTCATACCAGTTGGAACTGGTCGACCAAATCATTGTCTTCACCAAGCCTACCGGTTCTATTTCCTCAACCCTTTCATTTCCTCAGTTATGTGTTGATGAACCTGATCATTACTGTTTGAAGACTTTCTCTAATTCCTCAATCCTATTTCTTCAGTCAGTTTTGTCTTCATCATGTTATCCTGTGTTTATGCTTTATGTACTCTGTGTTTTGTCTTTTATTTCATCATGAAGACTATGTTGTTGCTCTGTTATGCTTATACCTGAGTACTTATTCCGCTACAAGTAGTTCTTCGCTTAAGAATTTCCTCGCCCCGAAAGTCCTTAGTGAAGAATTCATAAAAATCGCCTATTCACCCCCCCTCTAGTCGACGTAACGCACTTTCAATTGGCATCAGAGCAAGGCACTCCCTTGTTCTGTGTGATTTTGGTTTAATCACCTGGAGTTTTAGTTATGTCGACTGTAGGAATGAAGAAAGTGACGTGCCCCATCTTTGACGGTCATGAGTATCCCAAGTGGAAGGCCAACATGAAGAAGTGACTCATGGCGATGAACAACGAACTATGGACTGTCACTAAGATTGGTCTCACCGATCTTTTGAAGATGGCGGAGGCTGATGGTATTCGCAAGTATAATCTACTCAACCTCACAGCAAAGGATGTCATCTAATCCTGTTTGTCCCAAAATCAGTTCAGGAACATCATGCATCTCAACCATGCGAAGCTTATCTGGAACCGACTCTCTGAAGTCTATGGAGGTCATCGTACTCATCATGATCCTTGGTTTGAGGATTTCAAAGAATCACTCAAGGATATGACTTTCACACCTGAATCATCATCCACTGCACCATGCCTTATGGCAAAGGGTGCCAAGGTAACTGAATGCTACCTCTTCGAATCTAGTGATTATGAATCGGGTGATGAATTTCGACCCAGCTATGTCAAACTTTCTTCCCTTGCCACTAAACAACAAAGATCTCTTGAAAAAGTTCAAAACATGCTTGATGAAAGCGATGATGTGTTGGGGGGGAATTGGATTGAACTAAGGCTTTGACTAATAGTCTTAAAAAACTTCAGACTAAGTTTGACAACCTTGAAAATCAGCATAACACTCTTTTAACTGATCATGAGAAGCTTGTCGGATATCGGGTTCCGGCAAAACCCTTAAGGTTCAAACTCTGGGGTGCGCGCGAAGATCTTTCCCCTACTGATCCACTTCCCAACGCCTCGCTGAGAATCTAAGCTACACAATGAAAAAAACAAGGAACGCAAGGTTTATACTAGTTCGGGCCACCATTGTGGTGTACCCTACTCTAGTTTGTGGTGTGGTCGATTGCCTCAGGGGCTGATGATGAATAGTATAGAGGAAGAATAGCCTCGCGAGGGGTGTTCTTGTGGTGGTGTGGATGAACTTAACTTGTCTTTCTACTGTGGTGGCTATCCCTATATATAGAGGCCCTGGTCCTCTTCCCAAATATTGAGCGGGAAGGGTGCCAACAACGTCCATTTTGAAGGGGAGCATCTACTACAAGTTATCCTGACTAAAGTTGGTCTTTGGCTGCCAAAGGCACTGGCGACGACGCCATCTTGGGCTCCACGGTGACCTTCGTCCTGCCGCTCTGTTGGTCTTGGTCCCGTTGCACCAAAATGGTAACCTTTACTTGATGCCTTGGTACTCTGCGCTTGTGCTTGCCCTCTTTGCACCAAAGAGGAAACAAGGACACTGCATAGGCCGACACCCGCCTGGTGCCCGCCTGGTCTCGATTGCCATGGCTTGCGTCACGAGCACCTCGCGAGGTACCCCTGCCTTGATCTCTCCACCTCCTCGCGAGGGTCTTCAGCTTGAGTAGACGAAGATGGGCCGTACTGGGCCACCACTTGAGTCACGCCGCAGTCCACAGGCAGGCAAGTCTGGGTACCCCCGTTCCCAGAACACCGACAATAGCCCCAGGGCCCAAGGCGCGCTCGGACTTGGCTTAGTAGAGAAGTGAAGGGGCAAGTGCGGAGCGCCGCGGGCCCCAACAGCCTGCGGCCTTGGGTGTCGCGTGGCGGTTGATTGGACGTGGGCGTCTCCGCTTCCCCATGCTGCCTCGGCAACTGCCAGACTTGACAAGTCCCTGCATGCAAAAACGAGTCACAATTACCTGCGATCGTGGAGGCCGACGGTTGGCCTCCTCTGGACTATAAGTACGGAATGGCGTGAGCCCTCGCTGTCCATCTTTTCTTGCTCTGCTTCTTCTTCCTTGCTCCTCCTCCATGTTGACGCTAACGGCGCAGATCCGCCGGTTCTCAGCTGAAGAGAAAGGAAAGGTCCCCCAAGAGGGGCCCGTCCCGCTCCCGCCGAAGAAGCGGCCAATCCCCGGCCGCCGTGACGCGGTCGCTCGGCAGGGGACGTCGAGGCCTTGGTACGAGCGGCCTCCACCTGGGTTTCCTCTACCCTTGCACGCCCGGGATGAGGTCCCTAGGGAAGAAGACACCGAGCGGCGCCGCTCGCGCCACCGGCGACACCGACGAATCATGGCGACACGTGTCATCGCCCCTGGAGTCCATGCCGCGGACTCCTCTCGTGAGCTCGTGCTTCACGCCGCCATGCCTCCAAGCTCCTAGATTCGCTCTCCTCCTTCTGTTGCCTTCGAGATGCAGCCGAGGGGGCCTCTTGAGCTCTGGCTGCAGCATGCCGACTGCGGTACCCTCGCGACCGGAGCGGAGGTTGAGGTTGTCGCTCCGGGTAAAGTCTACATGACTAGAGGCTGGGGCGAGATCGCCCGAGTCTGCCGAACAGGGGGTGCCTTCATGATTCATCTTGAATACTATGGCGCCTCCTTGATGCTCTTCAAGGTCTTCGACACGGAAGGACGCCGACTGGAGTGCTGCCCTAGGGACGGCAGCCGGGGCACCGGAGTGGCGAGGGCTAAGCCTGCCACCCGCTTCTCTAGCAGCTCCTCTGGTAGCAGGGGAGATGCCGGGGGGTCCAGCGACTATCCCGAGCTTCTCGTGACTCCGGAGACGGGCGACGACAGCTATCAGCCCCCGAGCTCATGTCGCGCCTGGAGCAGGGTGGCTGCGTAAGGCGGCCGGCGCGGCTGATCTGGATGGGGCTGGCGCCAGCCTCTCGTGGCCAACTTTTGATGATGGCATCGCCGCAGAGGCACCTGTAGATAGGGCTCCTTAGGATTTGCACCTTTTGTTCCCTGCGGGGAACCAAGGAAATACCCCGTGGGGGCATGCAAAGTGTCTGCAATGTCTTTTGTTAATATAATCCTTTTCACGGAGTGGTGCGAGATGCTTGTCCTGTCTCGGCTTGGTTCCCCCTTTCTAACCTCACGAGGGCTTGGTGCTCTACGCTGACAGGTCCTGGTACCCAGGCAGGCTTCAGCCGTCGCTGGTATGCCAGGTCATGATGCCGTGGTCAAGGCCAGAAGGTGAGCGGCCCAAGGTCCAGTAAGAGCCCCCGAGGCGCGATGCTCAGGAGGTCCCCTTTAGCACTCAAGCAGCCTCCGCTGGGCGAGAAAGGAAAGCAACATCGCTGCTACAGAGCCGCATTAAGTGCAGGTTTGGTGCTGCGTTTACTAGCTGTTCCAGGAGCGTGACTTATCTTGGGATCTTGGAGCCGTTCCTTGGCGAGGTGCCGGACCTGCGCGTCGGCAGCTGGGAAGTTGCTGGGTCAGACCCTCGTGAGCTTCTCCTCTCTCCCCCGCACTCTCCTTCGTGCTCTACGTCCTCAGGTCCCGGCCCTCGAGCGTGCTCAGCCGCCGCTAGTATGCCAGGTCGCGATGCTATGGACAAGGCCAAGGGGTGAGGGCTAGAGAGCCAGTAAGAGCCTCTGAGTCGCGATGCTCAGGCGCCCCCCTTTTAACGTGCAAGCGGTTCGCACGGGTGAGAGAGAGAGAGAGAGATCTCACAAAGGCCTCCCCCAATGTTATTCCTTAGAGGGTCCCTGTAAACCAGCACGAGGAAAATAAGGGTTGGCATTATGATTGCCGGCCATCCATTGGTTGCTCCGAGGGAGTGATGAGAGCACTGAGGGCCTGGTGAGGTGGCTCCTTGCGGGGCTGCCGCGGCCAGAGCTCGACTACTCAGATTTGTCGATGTTGTAGGGATGGGCCCATGCACAAGCGCCGTGCCAGAGCGAGCGGCTCCAAAGGTTGGTGTCAATCGAGCAGGAGATTATCACAAGCATGTTAAGCATGAAAGAGCAAACCAACTTAGATAGATGCGGGAAAGATACATGCCACTGTGTCAGGCCCGAGCGGCTTGGGGATGATGCAGCCCGAGGGGCGCCCCCACAAGGTAAGCTAAAGACATGAGCAAAACGGATACATGCCACAGGGACAGACCCACGCGACCTGGGAATGATGCAGCCCTGGGGGCGCTCCCAGCTGAAATGGAACTTGAAAGATATCACCTGATACCATTGCAGAGCGAGTGTTGGGGTAGCTGACCACGCGCGGTGAAGAAGCTAATCCTCACGAGCTCTCGGAACCCAGAGCCTCAGGAGGCTCCGGGGGTCCAGGCGGCCCCTCGAGGACCATCTCCATCTCTGCCAGGACCGCTTGGTGCCTAGCCACCTGGGCCTCCAGAGTGCTCCTCATTAGGCGCTGATGAGCAGCAGCCGCGTTCGGCCGGCAAAAAGGCATGCAAACGTAGCTGTGAGGTGGACCCTTGCAACGTCCCACACGCGAAGGCCAGAAACGCCCCTGGGACATGACTCGATTGAGCCCTGGGTAGTCGATGCAGATGCGTAACCCGCCATCCTCGCCTGGATGGGGAGCTTCGCCGGGTAGGCGGTGGCTGCCGCGCATGACTCTTGATTCCTGCAGCTCCTGAGTGACCTTTTTGATGAACTCCTGAGGGTTGGGCCCTCCTTGCCTCATGCCTTCCTGAGGGAAACGTGCTGAGAAGCACGCCTCCAAGTGGAGCCCGAGCGCCTCCCTCGTGATCTTGGCAAAGTCAGCGGCCCTCCAGCAGAGAGACCCCAAGCCTTGCCCGAAGAGGGCGTCGGGCGCGCCTTCCCATGCAACGGATGGAGGCGCCCCTTGGACGGGCACGAATCCTGGCGCGATGCGACCGGAGGTGCCTGCCTCCTGAGGCCTTGAGCTGGGTGATGTCTTCTTCTTCATGGTTGTTGCCTCAAGAAGGTTCCCACTCTTACGGTCTGGGTCCTCGATTGATGCGGCTTGGAAGGCACGCTCGAGAGAGCACACTTCATCCTTCTCTTCACAGGGGACTGTGATGACTCCGCCGCTCCCCGGCATCTTGAGGACATTGTAACCATGGTGAGTCACTGCCATGAACTTGGCCCGGGCTGGATACCCGAGGATGGCATTGTATGGCAGGCGAATGTGGGCAACGTCGAAGTCGATGAGCTCAGTACGATAGTTCTTGCACTGTCCAAAGGTGACAGGGAGGCAGATCTGCCCTATTGGGGTGGTGGAACCATCAGTGACTCCTGAGAAAGGCTTTTTTTGACTATAAACAGTAGGGTAAAACCCCACTGCAATTTATATATATATAAAGCAAATAAACAAGACGTCATACAGGCTTGAGGTAAGCCTATAGAAAGAAAACTAAAAAAACTAGAAAAAACTAGAGACTAAAAAGGAAAGAAAGAAACTAGGCTAAGAGAAATATAAAATTACAGCAGGGCCTCAAGCCAAAGATTGAAATGACTCTCATGCTTTTTCTTCATTCTGAACCTTAAAAGCTTTAGCTCCTCCAGGAAAATGAACTTCCATCCTTGAAAAGATGGAGCTATGCTTTCAAAAAATTTGTTGTTTCTGGTTATCCAGATGGCCCATGCACCAAGAATGATGATCTCCATGTAGAAAGGGTAGTTTAGCTTGTCCTTTAGATCTTTGAATGCTTCCAGCACTGATAGATTCGGTGTTCTTGTTGGACAAATAAAGTCCCAGCATTGTTGCACAAATGGGCATCCCCCAAAAATATGATGAAGTGTTTCCTCCTGTTGACAGTCACTAACTGCACAGTTGTATGCTTCCAAAACAAAATTCTTCCTTCTTAGCAGGTTTCTTGTGTTAACTCTGTCATGAAGTAGTTGCCAGAAAAAAACTTTGTGTTTTGGCTGACATGAGCTTTGCCAGATCCAGTTGAAATGAGGAGGTGTTTGCTTGTGACCTATTAACACTTTGTATGCTTTGATGGATGAGTATATTTCATTTCCCTAGATATAACTCCATGTGTCTAAAGATCCCAGAAATTCAGATTGCCTCATAGAGATGCAAACGTCCTCCATGTCTAAGAATTCCCCATATGCCTCTGTTGTTAATGGTAGGAAGAAAAGATCTTGAAGGTATTCTGTCTGTAATAACTGCTGTATGTTCAACTGAGGGTTTCTCACAAAGGAGTACAGGTGGTGAAATTTGTGTTTGAGTATAGCATGTTGCCATAGATCATCCCAAAAAGAAGCACTGACCCCATCTCCCACATTACATCTAGCAATAGCTTTGTAATAGTCTAGAAGTGCTAAGTTTGATTTCCACCAAAAAGAAGCCACCATGTTGTCACCTGGCAATTTCCCATGACTTTAGTAGGTTTCCCAAATCAAGTTGACCCATGGGAAGTCATGTCTGTTGAAAAAGTTATGCAAATTCTTCATTAGCAGGGTTTTATTATGGGTATATATATCCAAAACACCTAGTCCTCCCTGATCTTTGGGTCTGCACACAGTGGTCCAGGAAACTAAAGCAGGTCTACGGTCTTCCATGTTTGGGCCTCTCCAAAGACAGTGTCTAAGGTATTTTACCATCTGCTTCTTAATAGTGATTGGGATATCCGGACATGACATGAAGAAAATTGCCAAAGAAGTTAGCACTGACTTGACCAGCAACAATTTGCCTGCATGGGTCATGAAGATTGAAATGCGTGCCAACCTTTTAGCAATCCTGTTGACAATAGGTAAACATTGTTCCACAGTGGGCTTGTAAATTCCCAATGGAAGACCCAGGTAATTGAAAGGGAAATGTCCTCTAGCACATTGTAGTGTGTTTGTGAATAGTTCAACCCTGTCTTCATTAATGTTTAGAGGAATCAGAAATGACTTCCCATAATTCACTTTGAGCCCTGTTGCAGAAGCAAAAGTGTTGAGTAAAGCTTTCAGACAGAAGAGCTGCCTAGTATCTGCTTGCATAATCACCAGAGTATCATCTGCATACTGCACAATTGGGAAGTGTGGGCAAGAGTTCACTTGCAGTGGTGCAGAGAGTAGGTTTATCCTCATTGCTTTGTTGAGAATAGATTGTAACAGGTCAGCTGCCAGCACAAAAATTAGAGGAGAGTAAGGATCTCCCTGTTTTACTCCTCTTTTGATGTAGAATTTTTTCCCCGAGACTCCATTCAGCAAAACAGAGGATGATGCTGTTGAAAATAAAATTTTCATCCAAGAGATCCATCTGTCACCAAAACCTTTAGCCTTAAAAATGTCAAATATTTCCTCATGCTCAATTGTATCAAAAGCCTTTTCAAAATCCAGTTTAATAACTAAAATTTCCTCCCTGGACGTGTGGCATTGGTGAATATATTCATAAGCCCATCCTAAGCAGTCCTGTATCACCCTGTCTTTGAGGAAGCCATATTGATTGATATGCACCATCTGCAGAATTACCCTTTGCAATCTATTTGCCAGAAGTTTTGTAATGATCTTGAGCACTCCATTAAGCAGAGAAATGGGTCTAAAGTCATTTGGAGTAAGTGGCACTTCTTTTTTAGGAATAAGGGTGATGAAAGACGAATTAATGCTCTAAAGATTGACATTCCCAACATGAAAAGCCATTATAAGATCAATGACATCTAATTTTATTATATCCCAACAAGTCTTGAGAAACTCATTATTGAAACCATCAGGACCAGGTGACTTATCATTAGGCAGATTCTTGACCACATCCTCAATTTCTTCTAGAGTGAAAGGTTTTTCCAAATCAATGAATAGGAGTGGATCCACTCTGTTTTCATACAAGTCCTCTAGATTAAAGTGCATAGAATGTCTAGTGCTCTGACCCAATCTGCTCTTAAAAGTCTCCCATAGAATTGCTGCCTTTCCTTCATGCTCAGTGACTTCAACTTGGTCCTTGTTTACCAGCATAGCAATTTGATTGTGTCTGTGGTTAATAGAGGCTTTAGTGTGAAAGAATTTTGTGTTCTCATCCCCAAATTTGACCCCTTTAATTTTTCCTCTTTGCTTCCAATAAATTTTCTGATTATTGAGCACTGTCTATAAGAATTCCCTCAGAATATTCCTGCAATTAGTTTCAAACACTGACAAATCCCTGTATTCCTCAATTAAGTCCCAGAGAAAAATAATATCATTCAACTCTGCAATCTGCTTTTTGTGACAAGATAAAGATTTAGCCCAAAGTTTCAGTGCTCTTCTGACATTCTTGAACTTAGCATTAATCTTTTTAGCACAATCAGGATGACCCACTGGGATGTTCCAAGCATCATGAACCACTTGCTTGAAAGAGCTGTGGTTGAGCCAGTAATTTTCAAACCTAAACACTTTGGACTTTGGAATAGTAGTGCCAATCTTAATCATACATGGTAGGTGATCAGATATAGGTTTAGCCATGGGCAGAGCAGTAGGGTCTGGATAGCTGGTCATCCAAGCAGCCGATGTGAAAAACCAATCTAACTTTTCTAACAGGGGATTGTCCTGCATGTTACTCCAGCTAAATTGTCTGCCTTTGAGGGGTAGTTAAATTAAACCTAGTTCACTGATGGCTTCATTAAACATAAGCATTTCATTAACATCACCTCCAAGTTTATTTCTGTCTTCGGGCTTTCTAATGAAATTAAAATCACCCATGATAATCCAGTCCACATCACTAGGCATTTGCATGTTTCCAAACCATTCAATGAACTCAATCTTCTCTTCATGATTGCAGGGGCCATAAATGTTTGTGAGAATCCAAGACTTGGAGGAGGTGTTGCAAGTGAACTGTATTCTGAAACATCAACTCTCCAGCAAATAAAGCACCATTGCAAGTAGTGAGGATACCACCAGAAGCCCCAATGGAGGGTAAGTATTCAAATTTATTGAATCTCTGTGGGCAAACTTTATGAATATATGTTAAATCAAAGAGCTCCCTCTTTGTTTCCTGCAAACACACAATACCAGTGGCACTTTCTTCCACTTTTTGCTTTATAGCTAACCACTTATCTGAAGAATTAATACCTCTCACATTCCAGTTCAGTATATTCCAGGTTCTGTTGTTATTCATTAAAAACCAGAAATATGAGCCTTTGAACACCCAGGTCCAACCCCTGGTGTCTAACCCAAGTTAACTTACTTTGATACACAGTTAAAACAGTTGTCATACAAGTAGCCCCATCATACAAGCATTTCACATGGTTGAAGTAAAGCCCATTCCATATGGCACTTCGAGATTGTTGAACGTCTCGACGGACAGAACGTTGAGTCTTGCGCCGCCATCGATGAGGGTGCTGGTGACTTGCACATTGCTAATAACTAGGGAAGAGAGCATTGGGAGGACACCGGCTGTTGCTGCACACATGAGTTTATCCGCTGAGCTGAACGTGATAGCACACGTGGACCACCTGAGAGGGCGCGTGGCCTCGAGCTTGGGGAGGACTGCATTCACCTCGCGAGAAAACTGCTTGAAGATGCGCTGAGAGGCCGGGGCATTGGCACCTCCCAAGATGCAAGCGATAGCATGCGGCTCCTGGAAGCCCCCAGCCCCCTCGTCTTGATGATGGTCTTCATTCCTTCTTGGTGGCGGTGGCAGAGGAGGAAGGCCTGTGTTGCCTTGCGGGCGATCCTCATGAGGCTGATCCCTCCAAGCCCCCTCGCGAGGCTGGTCCTGCCAGCGGTCCTCGCGAGGCCGGTCACGCCACCCTTGGCGAGGGCCACGGTCGTCCCATCGTCCTCCTCCTCGGCCATAGCCCCAATCGCTGCGCTCGGGGCGTCGCCTGACATGTACTTCTCGCACGGCCCTGAGCTCTTGGTATTCGTTGGTGTTGTGGGTGTGGAGGTCGTGGTACACGCAGTACCGGCTGCCCTTGGACGACTCCGGCTGGTCCCTGCCATGCTTCGTGTCTGGCTCTGCTGCGAGCACAACTGCTCCTTTGCGCTTCACGTCCTTGGACTTGGTTTTCTTCTCTTCAGGATCAGCGGCTGGGAGCTCGAGAAGGGAGAGGCGTCCCTCCTCAGCCTTGCGCACTTGGTCGCCAGGTTGAACAGCTCCAGAGACGTGCACATATCTTTGTGGATTGCCAGTTCCTCCTTCATCTTGACATCACGGACGCCATCAGAGAACGCTGAGATGATAGCCTCCTCAGTTACCTTGGGAATCTTGAGGCGAGCGCTGTTAAAGCGCTGGATGTACTTCTGCAGGGTCTCTCTGGGTTGCTGCTTGATGCGGCGCAAGTCACTCATGACTGGGGGACGATCGTGAGTGCCCTCGAAGTTGGCGATGAAGCGGGTGCATCTTGTCCCAAGAGGAGATCGTACCTGGAGGCAGGTTCAGGAGCCAGGTGCGGGCACCGTCCTTGAGCGCCATGGGAAACCAATTCGCCATGACTTTTTCATCTCTGTTGGCCGCTTCGATGTCGATCTCGTAAAGCTACAGGAACTCCGCGGGGTCGGCAGTGACGTCATAGTGAGGAGGCAGATCCGGCTTGAACTTGCCCGGCCAGGCGACGCTGCGTAGCTCGGTGGTGAAGGAGCGGCAGCCAGTGGCGGCCACCGGAGCCCTTTGCTGACGCGGGGCTTGCTCCTGGGGGTCCCCGCGTGCTGCCGCCAGGGGCAGCGCAGGGTCTTGACGCGCTGGCGCAGAAATGCGGTCATGGCGCGCCGGTGCAGGAAGCACGCGAGCACCTTCTTGGGGGCGAGGGATTTCTTGGCAGCTCCTTTCTTGTTGCGCGGGCGCCGGACGCGGTGGGTCTCGTCCAGGGGCTGCGTGCCTTGGAGCCAGGGCGCCTTCTTGGGGAGGAGGCGGCGGAGGCACCTCCGGAGCTGCATTGCCCGCACAGGACGGAGGGCGAGGCAGCGAGAGGGATGGCGCAGGGGATCCCCCTGCGACACTGACGAGCTCGGTGATGCGAGCAAGATACTCCTCATAGAGGTCATTGACGGGACGGTAGTGCAGGAGCTCATGCGCCAGGAGCAACACAGCGTGCGCATCCGTGGGAGCGCGATGGGTGTGTGACAACGAACCAGCTAGACTCAGCGACGGGGTGGCGGTGCGGCCTTCCCGCCGCACCGAGGGATGCAGCGACGACGCCTGCTGCTCATTCCCCGCCTGGCCGGTGGCGGCGTGGGCGGCAGGCGACGGGGAACGACGGGGAGGCCCACCGACGGGAGCCATCTGGGCGACGTGGGCGGCGAGAGCAGCCCGATGCTCGGCACGAGCTCGGCGAGCGTCAGCCATGGACGCGACGAACGATCGAATGCGGGGCAGCGGAAGAAAGATTCCGGCGCACCCCTACCTAGCGCGCCAAATGTCGGATATCGGGTTCCGGCAAAACCCTTAAGGTTCGAACTCTGGGGTGCGCACGAAGATCTTTCCCCTACCGATCCACGTCCCAACACATCGCTGAGAATCTAAGCTACACAATGAACAACACAAGGGACGCAAGGTTTATACTAGTTCGGGCCACCATTGTGGTGTAATACCCTACTCTAGTTTGTGGTGTGGTCGATTGCCTCAGGGGCTGATGATGAACAGTACAGAGGAAGAACAGCCTCACGAGGGGTGTTCTTGTGGTGGTGTGGATGAACTTAACTTGTCTTTCTACTGTGGTGGCTATCCCTATATATAGAGGCCCTGGTCCTCTTCCCAAATATTGAGCGGGAAGGGCGCCAACAACGACCATTTTGAAGGGGAACATCTAGTACAAGTTATCCTAACTAAAGTTGGTGTTCGGCTGCCAAAGGAACTGGCGATGACGCCGTCTTGGGCTCCACGGTGACCTTTATCCTGCCGCTCTGCTGGTCTTGGTCCCGTTGCACCAAAATGGTAAACTTTACTTGATGCCTTGGTACTCTGCGCTTGTGCTTGCCCCCTTTGCACCAAAGAGGAAACAAGGACACTGCACAGGCCGGCGCCCACCTAGTGCCCACCTGGTCTCGATCGTCATGGCTTGCGTCACGAGCACCTCGCGAGGTACCCCCTGCCTTGATCTCTCCGCCTCCTCACGAGCCTGAGTGGTGAGGCCGCTCCTGAGGAAGCCTTCTATCATCCGCCCCGCGAGGCTTGGCCCCTCGCGAGGGTCTTGAGCTTGAGTAGACAAAGATGGGCCATACTGGGCCACCACTTGAGCCACGCCGCAGGCCGCAGGCAGGGATGTCTACGGACCCCCATTCCCAGAACACCGACAAAGCTTTCTTATGAATTTCTATAGACAAAGCAAGATCTGGAGAACATAAGAGTGAGGTATGAAAATCTTCAGAAGGAAAACGATTCATTGCCTGCTCAACAGATCAGTTCCGCTCAGGAAGAATTTATTCCACCATGTCTAAAATGCATTGAACGTGAATCTGCTAATTCATCTCCTGAATGTTCAAATGCTTCTTTTGCTTCAAATTCTTCAACTGTCTCTGTGGTCACAAATTCCTCATCTAAGGATACCACAAGTATCACTGACGATAATGCAGGTCTGAAGGAATTGTATGTGACAGGCATTTACAAAAGCCTCAAAGGGCATCAAACTCTATGTGTTGAGCTTAAAAAGCATATCTTGAATAGGAACCCTAGGAAAGAGGGTATTGCCTTTCAGAGGAAACTCAATGCTGATGGGACCTACTGGAAACCTGAGCAGTATCCCAAAACCTCATGGGTTGCTGCAAAAGGACCCCCTGTAGATCCATGCACTTTATGTGGCTTTACTTGTGATTCTTCATATTCCTCTGATGAGTCATTTGACTCCAACTATAAGCTGTTTAAGAATCAGAATGGTGAAGTATTTGCTCGATATGTTGGAACTAACTGTAGGAACGGTCCCCCATGAAGAAAATCTGGGTTCCTAAAAGATGCCTTTTAAATCTTCAGGTGAATGTCATCATGACACCACCCATGAAGAATGGTAACCCTAGATCAAATTCTTCATATGGATCAAAATCTTCATATGGAGCAAAATCTTCATATGGATCCAAATCCTCATATGGATCCAAATCCTCATATGGATCAAATTCCTCACGGGATCAAAATCCTCATATGAGCATCATCATGCTAACACTTCTGTTTCGCAGGGAAAGTCTAAAGGCTATGAATATGAGCATTATTCTTCAAACCATTATGTTCATAAGTCCTCGAAGAATTTCTCTACTTATTCATATGCTTACCCTAACCACTCTTCTGTGAAATGAAGTGCACTGGCTTCAATGCCATCCCTTTCTTATGGAGCTTGCAGAATGATGAATTCTTTGCCACCCCTCCAGATGTGGGTGGTGAAGAAAAAGAACTAATCTCTTATGCAGGGACAAGTCTCCAGACGAACTTATTCGTCTGAAGAAATTGCTGGAGACCTGAAATGTGCTTGAATGGACGCAAGCTAATCATGAAGAAATGAATTACTCATTTCTCTCGTCCTCAATATTACTATTGCCATATCCGTTACTGTTGATGAAATTGATATCATATTCTTCACTAATGAAGTATATGGTTCATAAGTTGCACTAATTCATCTGCAGGATGAACAACTGAACACTACTGAGTGGGTCCTCGATAGTGGATGCACAAATTATATGACCCGTGACAGGAACTTGTTGATGGACACTGACTTGTTACCATCTCATCTGAAGCATATCACCTACACTGACAAAGGCAAAAGCAAGGTATTGGGTCTAGGTAAGGTTGCGATCTCAAAGGATTGACACATGGAGAAAGTCATGCTTGTCGAGTCCTTAGGATTCAACCTCATGTCTGTCTCAATGCTTTGTGATCTTGATATGGTTGTCGTCTTTGGCAAATATCGTTGCATTGTACTAATGGAATCTGACAACTCCAAAGTCTTTGAAGGCTTTAGGAAAGGAGACTTGTATATTGTTGATTTCTTTGCAGGACCACAACCTGCCACATGTCTACTTGCAAAAGCTTCAGAATGCTGGCTATGGAATCAACGACTTGGCCACACTAGGATGAGGAACTTGCATACACTCGCGAAGAAGAAGCATGTCATTGGCATCAAGGGTGTCAAATTCCTCAAATATAATCTTTGTGGGGCTTGTGAGGCTGGAAAGATCACCAGAGCCAAGCATCCCTCGAAGACTATCATGACCACTTCTCATCCTTTGAATTACTTCATATGGATCTCTTTGGCCCTACTCATTATGTCGTGTTCTCTAGTTCTGCATCATTATATGGCTTTGTCATAGTTGATGACTATTCTCATTACACATGGGTGCATATCATCACTTACAAAAATGAAGTGCAGAAAGTCTTCAGACGATTTTCCTCAAGGGCTTCCACTAACTTCGGTGTGAAGATCAAGCATATAAGGAGTGATAATGGAACTGAGTTCAAGAACACTGGACTTGATGGATATCTTGGTATACTTGGTATTACTCATGAGTTATCTGCTCCTTATACTCCTCAGCAGAATGGCGTCGTGGAGCGCAAGAACCGAACTCTTGTTGAGATGGCTCGCAATACGCTTGATGAATACAAGACGCCTCAGCGCTTTTGGCCTGAAGCCATCAATACTGCATGCCACATCATTAACAGGGTATATCTTCACAAATTCTTCAAAAAGACCTCATACGAACTCCTCACTGACAAAAGTTATTTCAAAGTGTTCGGTGCTAAATGCTGGATTAGAGATCCTCACCATCACTCTAAGTTTGCACCGAAAGCACACGAGGGTTTTATGCTTGGTTATGGAACGAACTCGCACACCTACTGAGTCTTCAATCTAAATCATCACAAGATTGTTGAAACTGTAGACATGCGGTTCGATGAAACTAATGGCTCGCAAAGAGAGCACCTACCTCCTGTGCTAGATGAAATGTCACTTGAGGAATCCATCAAGTTCAAAGCTACTTAGGATATCATCCCTACCGAAGAATCTGCTGAAGAAGTCATTCCGGATCGTGAAGAAAATCACGCTGGTGCTGCTGAAGAAACTGGTCCTGAATAAAATGTTGGACCCAAGCAAAGTCGTCAACCTGCACATCCTCGCGTTGCAAGAGAAGTGCAGATCAAGAAGATCATCAATGACATCGATGCACCAAGTCCTCTCACGCGCTCAAAAGCTTCACATTTATCTAACATTTGTGGGCATTTTGCGTTTGTCTCTATCACAAAGCCCACTAAAGTTGATGAAGCATTCATGGAATCTGAGTGGATTTAAGCTATGGAAGATGAATTGCATCAATTTGAGCTCAACAATGTGTGGGAGCTTGTCAAGCGGCCAGATCCACACAAGCACAACATCATCGGTACCAAATGGATCTACCGCAACAAACAAGATGAAAATGGACTCATGGTGAGGAATAAGGCTCGTCTTGTAGCCCAAGGCTACACATAGGTTGAAGGAATTGATTTCGATGAAACTTTTGCACCTGTTGCTAGACTTGAGGCTATTCGCATATTGCTTGCTTCAGTAACCATCATAATATCATCTTACATCAAATGGATGTGAAAAGTGCATTCCTCAATGGTAAGCTTGAGGAAGAAGTATATGTTGCTCCAAAATTTCCAGATCATGTCTATAGAGTCAACAAGGCCCTCTATGGCCTCAAGCAGGCACCTCGGGTGTGGTATCACACACTTAAGAAATTCCTCATGAAGAAAGGCTTCAAATCTGGTTCACTTGACCCAACTCTTTTCAGCAAAGCATATGATGATGAATTATTCGTGTGCCAAATATATGTTGATGACATTATCTTTGGCTGTACGAACCAACGTTATAGTGATGAATTTGCCTATATGAAGAGTGAAGAATATCAAATGTCTATGATGGGAGAATTTAAATTCTTCTTAGGTCTTCAAATTCATCAACAGTACAATGGCATATTCATATCTTAGGATAAATACCTCACGGATGTATTGAGGAAATTCGGCATGCAAGATTGCAAAGGCATTGTCGGCGTTCTGGGAACGGGGGTCCCCAGACTTGCCTGCGTGCGGCCTACGGCGTGGCTCAAGGGGCGGCCCAGCACGGCCCATCTTCATCAGCACGAGCACAAGACCCTCGCGAGGGGCCAAGCCTCGTGGGGTGGACGACAAGAAGCTTCCTCAGGCACGGCCTCGTCAGGCTGGCTCGCGAGGAGGCGGAGAGATCAAGGCGGGGTACCTCACTAGGTGCCCATGACGCAAGCCATGACGACCAAGGGCGCCAGGCGGGCGTCAGCCCGCGCAGTGTCCTCCTTTCCTCTTTGGTGCAAAGGGAGCAAGCGCAGGCAAGGGCATCAAGTAAAGGCATCCGTTTCGGTGCAACAAGAGCAAGACCGTCGCAATGGCAGGAAGGAGGTCATTGTCGAGCCCCAGCCGGTGTCACCACCAGAGCCTTTGACAGGCGGGAATCAACTTTAGTCAGGATAAGTATACTAGATGTTCCCCTTCGAAATGGCCAATTTTTGGCGCCCTTCCCGCTCAATATTTGGGAAGAGGCCCAGGGCCTTTGCCTATAAATAGGACTAGCCACCCACAAGGTAGAGGCAGGGGGATCATCATCAGGAAACCAGTAGAAAGAGCGACTGAACTCCCCCTAGCAGTTCATCGCATTAGCCAAGAACAGACCCTCGCGAGGCTGTTCTTCATTGTACTGTTCATCATCAGCCCAAGAGGCAATCCACCACACCACAAACTAGAGTAGGGTATTACACCACAATGGTGGCCCGAACTACTATAAACCCTGTGTCTCTTGTGTTGTTCCTTTCATATCTTAGATCCTAGCGAGGCGGCGAGGTACAGGTAGGTAGAGGGTGAGATCTCCGCGCGCACCCCAGTGTTGGAACCTAGAGGGTCTGCCGGAACCCGAAATCCGACATTTGGCGCGCCAAGTAGGGGTGCGCCGGAATCCACCTTCTACCGCTTCGCGCCCCGTCGCATCGTCATCTTCATGTCCGGCGACCAGGCAGGCAACCCTGATCCCTGGGCGGCCTGGCCCGCCCACGCAGAGCCGCTCGCCGCGGGCAACCCCATGCCCCAGGCAGCTCGTGGTCCACAGGGCGCTGCAGGCCGCGGGCGGCGTGCACAGGCAACGGCAGCTCTCACGCCGCGGCAGGCGCGGTTGGCGGCGAGGGCCTCCCACCACGCTGCGGCCATGACATCATACACCCGACGGGAGCAGGCGAACTCGAGGGCCGCGCTCGCGGTGGCCCGAGAGGTACTGCAGTGCAGGTTTTTGGAAGGCGGTCGCAACGTGCTGCTAGAGCGGGTGGCAGAGCTCCTAGGCTTCGCCGCCTCGGGGGCTCACCCCTTCTGCACCCAACTCCCACCTCAGGTCCAGGGTGGCCGGACGGAGGCTCCATGCCCGCTCGTGCAGTCCCAAGCGGACTCCAAGGCCACCCCTACACCGGCCAGGCTATCAGCACCGGGCCAGCAGCGGCGCTGCCTCCGCCCCTGGCCAGCGAAGAAGGACTCGCCACAACCCACAGCCCCGGTGGGCCGCCGTGCTACCACCCCCAGGCGGGCGCGTCAAGCAGAACTGCATGGCATGCGGAGCGCTACGGCACGGCCTTCGGGATGGCGGCCCTAGAAGAGTACGTGCCCCACATGATGGACCAAGGGCACGCGGATGAGGACGAACAAGGCTCGCTCCTCGGCCCGAGCTGGGGGGACGAGGCACAAGAAGCTGAACTCTTCCAGGAGCCCCGGGAAGGCCCTGTCGGCTACGCTGGAGGGAACGGTTATCGGGTACCACTAATTCCTCAGGAGCAGGCTTACGCTAACCATGGATCACAGGAGGTACAGGCCGCCACAGCGGGCGGCTGCCCCACTCCCGCAGCTTCCTACCCCTCAGGAGGAGGGCACCGGGGGCTGCAGGAGAGGGGTCAAGATCCAGCATCACCACCGTGGCGTTCAGAGCAAGGTGTCCTCAGGAGGTAGGCCCTCTGCTGGGGAGGTGCCTCAGGGCCTTCCCTGGCAGAGGACCCGTGGTCGTCGGGGGAACCGCTGGCGACCGCTCTACCCCATCGGCGGCGTCCTGGTTTCCAGTCATCGTCGGTGGCACTAGAGTGTGGCGCAAGGCGGGGCCCTCGTCTGGCGATACGAAGCAAGGCCGGTACCTGTGAAGAAGGCCCAGTGCCTGTGAAGCTCGCCGCCCTGTGACACTCTCACGTAATAATGAGTGGAGTTGTACACGCCCCGGAGTCTCAGGGGTGCCGCCCTCAGGCCCTGGGGCTCCTTCCCACGCCCAATGGCAGCACTTAGCTCCGCGCTGGTGAGAAGACGTCCAAGACTAGACTAGGTGCCGGACGCGGCCTTTTTCTGCTTACATTGCTTTTCCCTTGGCCGTCGTTTTCCCCGTTGGATTTAAGTTGGATTTGAGCTCGAAGATTTGCGTGTATTCGGGGAAGGGGTGTTTAGTCTCGTTCGAGCAATCTCTCGCGTTCTGGTCACCACTTTGCCTCCCCTCGTGAGCCCCTCATGAGCCGGGCCAGGCCTAGCTTGCGTGCAGCCCAGATTGCCGTCGCCGCGCCCTCTCAGGAGGTTTTCATTACAGGTTCGATAGGCTCTCTCAGGAGACGCTCGAGACACCACAGCCCTCCGCAGGCTAACTCGAGGCCCACGTGGGTCGAAGGTAAACAAGCCAGCCAGCTCGTCGCAAAGTCAGCCGCTTGGCGCAGGCGTATGGGTGATATTGCATCTACTAATATGCTGAATGCAAGTTTTTACATGAGGGGCTCCCCCTCCCAAAATGCTCTTACAACCTTTAGGGCAAGGCCCGAACTCTATCTGCGTCGGGTAAGGAAGCAGGGACAACACGCGGTCAGTCGGATAAATCCCCCAATGCATCCTCAGGGGCACCTCCTGAATCGTCGCTGGCGTCGCTGGCCTCGCCGTCGCTCTCCGCGTCGCCATCAGCAGCGTCAGGGCCGTTCACCATGTCGCCTTCATCAGCAGCCACGACCACGCCGTTGTTATCAGAAGGGAAGGCCCTGATGAGGGCATCCATGTTGTCTTCCACCCAGCGCGCCAGGTCACCCCGAACGACCTGGGGTACTGGGGCGATGGCAGCATCGAAGTCAAAGTTGGGGTCCATGTTCCGAAGGTAGCTGAAGACACGAGAAAAGGCGGGCCCAAGCAGGGCGCGGCTCCTCTCCTCCACCAGCCTGTTGGCTCCGACCGACCGCGCCTCCAGCTGCGTCACCATGTCAGTGAAGAACTGAAGATTGCCATCATAGTTGACTGCGTGGGGCTCGTCAACGGCCGCCTCACAGATGTTACCCAAGGCTGTGTTGGCTCTTTCCCGGAGCGTGGTGAGCATGGGGCCGTGCTCGTGCTCCAGGATTCGTCGCTGGCGTATCTCGTCCTCATTCTGCCGCGCAACGACCTCAGCCTCGTCCACCCGCAGGCATAGAAGAACCGCCTCGGTGCGGGAGGTAGTCAGCTCCTCCTGCGCCACGCCGAGGGCGGCCTGGGAAGCATCGTCCCGCCGCGTCACTTCCTCCAGGTTGGCCCTCAGGGCAGCGGTCCTGCCTTCAGCCTCGACCCGGATCAACCCCAGCCTCTCCTCGAACTCGCGCTCGAGGTTCAAGCGGGCCGTAGCAACCCCGCATTCAACCTCTTCCAGGACTCGGGCCTCGCACCCGGCAACGTCATCCTCCGCCTGCGCCGCCAAACGCTCTCTCGTGTCCAGACGTTCAAGACCGCGTGCACGCTCAGCAGCTTCCAACGTTAGTGCCTCCTCACGCCTTAGGAGCTCTGCCTGGTCGACTGGAGCCACCTTCGTCGATGCAAGGGCTGTCTCACGCAGCTCCACCTGCTGCTCCAGGGAGTGGCACCGGGCCTGCAGTTCCCGCGCCCGCTCCTCCGTCGCCTCACGCCGCCGGTCAGCCTCTCGGGCCTCCTCGACGGCCCGGGAACGGGCCTCCCGAGAGGCCGCTAGCAACGCCTCGGCCTCCTCATTATCGAGGTCACGCTGGTGGCGTGCAAGGGCAACAGCCGCCTTCAGCTTGCGCCTCTCTTCAGCCAAGTGCAGGCCCTCAGCCTCAAGGTGCACATCTTCATCAGCAAGCTCTTCACCAAGCCGGCTCACCGCGTCAGCCGCCCTCCGAAGAAACCCTTGGCGAAGAATGCGACGCCTCCGGGCGCGCTCGAGCACGTCTTCCGCGTCGTCATCCGCCCCAAGTAAGCGCGAGGGCCACGAATCAGCACTCCTCCTCTGGGCAGGGGGCTAGGGGCTGGCACCCTCGCGATGGTCGGGCACACCTCGCCAGAAGCCCGGCCAGGAGCCAGCCCATCCCCAAGTGAAGAGCACAGGGCCGACCACAACCAATCGCCATCCATGACCAGACATGAAGCCCAAGGCAGGCTGGCTATACCCCGAGAAGGCTCGTGAAGGAGGGTCGCGAGGCGCGCAGAGCCGCGATGCACCATAGGATATCTCACGTCTCCGACCGGCCTCACCGCGAGGGCTCTGCTTGAGCTCGGAGCGCTTGAAGACGGTGGAGGGGGCGGAGCCTGGGGGGATGGCTCCTCAGCCATCTCCGTGAGCTCGGCAGGAAGGGCCCTGCAGAGCAAGGATCAGCCAGAGCAACGGGAGGATCAGGAGCTAGGAAAGGGGAAGGCTTATTCATCAATGGCGAAATACTTCCTGCGCTTCAGCAGGCGGCAAGGGTAATTGTCACCCAAGGCCTCCCTTTTCTTCCGGAGAGCCTCGAAGTCCATGCGGAAGCGGCCCAGGAGTTGAGCGCAGGGGTCAGCCTGCGATGAGGAAGAGAAGTCAAGGTGCCCAGCGTCAGGGGCGTCGCCCTAATGCACGCCACCGGTCGCATCGCCAAGAAGGGAAGCTGGGGCCCCAGGAGCCTCAACCATGGGCACCGCGGGCAGCGGCTCAACGTCTCCAGCCGCAGCAGTACGGGCCTCATGAGCTACCCCCTCAGGAGTGCCGCTTGGCGTTGTCACCCCTTCGGGGGGCCCCTCAGCCTCCAGCGGCCCATGCCTCCCTGCTCCACCACTCGAGGAAGGGCCGCAGTGGGCGACTGGGAGGGCAGTCAGTACCACTGGGTTCTCGCGAGGCCCCGTGGGGCCAGTGGGGCGCAGCCCCCATTCGTCGAATCCGGGCATCTGATTCACAAAGTCGCCACTGTTCCAGCAAAGGTACAGCAAAGCCCTCCCTTGCCGGACACTGCAGGGGGAAGGGTCCCCCGTCAAGACCAAGAGCACCTTCCTTAGCGCTTCGGGCATCAGGTCCTCCTCCTGGAGCCTCATGCGATCTCCACGCCCGCTGAAGGCCCACATCCGGCGGGAGTGGCACTGGAGGGGAGCAATGCGGCGTAGCAGGAACTCCTTCACCACCCTGGGCACCATCATGCCGAGCACCCTCAAGAGCGTGAAGCGATGCCAGACAAAGATGAGCCGGGGGCTCGTGAGCGTCTCCTGGCCCCAGCCTGAATTGGGGACAACGGGCGACGTTGGCTCCGAAAGCAGGGGGCTGGGCACCCCTACATCCACGTATAGCCACCGCTCGCGGAATCCAGGCGTGGACGGAGGAAGGCTGAAATAAATCCCTGAGGCCGCTGTTTCTGGTGCGGCAATGAAGCTCATGCACCCCGAGCATTGGGTGGGGTCGACGAGGCGCAGAGAGAAGAAGTGGCGCAGCAAGGCAACCGAAGGAGGGATGCCCATCATTGCCTCACAGACAAAGGCGGAGACGTCAAGAAGAGTAATGGATTTAGGACCCAAATGCATCATATGGATCTGGTAATGGGAAAGCACAGCATTGAAGAAATTGGAAAAGGGGGGAACCAATCTCGCCCACAGGGCGTCGGCAAAGTACCGGACCTCAGTGACTACTCTGTTGATGGAGAAGTGGGACGCGGCCAGGCCGTCGTCCTCCTGCACTCGTTGAATATGGTGGCCAGAGCAGAGCTGACCTTGCCCAAGCCTTCTCGGTTCAGTATGATCGAAGGATCGACGGCGAGATCCGCCAATGACGGCGAGCGAGGCGGAGGCACCGGGTTCTTCCCTTTTCCCTTCTTCGTCAGAGCCATGGCAATGGGGAGAGGGAGGATTCGAGATTGGATTGGAAACAGAGACTGGAGTTCGAGAGGAGGAAGAGCAGGCAAGGCAACCGAAGGAGGGATGCCCATCATTGCGTCACAGACAAAGGCGAAGACGGCAAGAAGAGTAATGGATTCAGGACCCAAATGCATCATATGGATCTGGTAATGGGAAAGCACAACGTTGAAGAAATTGGAAAAGGGGGGAACCAATCTCGCCCATATGGCATCGGCAAAGTACCGGACCTCAGTGACTAGTCTGTCGATGGATAAGTGGGACGCGGGCCAGGCCGTCGTCCTCTCGCACTCGTTGAAGCTGGTGGCCAGAGAAGAGCTGACCTTGCCCAAGCCTTCTCGGTTGAGTATGATCGACGGATCAACGGCGGGAGCCGCCAACGATGGCGAGCGAGGCGGAGGCACCGGGTTCTTCCCTTTTCCCTTCTTCGTTGGAGCCATGGCAATGGGGGGAGGGAGGATTCGAGATTGGATTGGAAGCAGAGACTGGAGATCGAGAGGGGGAAGAGCAGGGGACGGTCGAGCAGCGAAAAGAGGAACGATTGTGTCTTGTGTGCAACCACGGGTCCGCCTAGCTGGGCGCAGAATAAGGAGGCGTGCAGGAACAGGGCCGCCCACGTCCACTCAACCGCCACGCGGCGCCCGGGGCCGCAGGCTGTTAGGGCCTACGGCTCTTCGCACTTCCCCCTTCGCTTCTCTGCTCGGCCAAGTCCGGGCGCGCCTTGGGCCCGGGGGCTACTGTCAGTGTTCTGGGAACGGGGGTCCCCAGACTTGCGTGCCTGCGGCCTGTGGCGTGGCTCAAGGGGCGGCCCAGCACGGTCCATCTTCATCAGCACGAGCTCAAGACCCTCGCAAAGGGCCAAGCCTCGCGGGGTGGACGACAAGAAGCTTCCTCAGGCACGGCCTCGTCAGGCTGGCTCGCGAGGAGGCGGAGAGATCAAGGCAGGGTACCTCACGAGCATCAGCCCGCGCAGTGTCCTCCTTTCCTCTTTGGTGCAAAGGAAGCAAGCGCAGGCGAGGGCATCAAGTAAAGGCATCCGTTTCGGTGCAACAAGACCAAGACCATCGCAACGGCAGGAAGGAGGTCATTGTGGAGCCCCAGCCGGCGTTACCACCAGAGCCTTTGACAGGCGAGGACCAACTTTAGTCAAGATAAGTGTACTAGATGTTCCCGTTCAAAATGGCCAATTGTTGGCGCCCTTCCCGCTCAATATTTGGGAAGAGGCCCGGGGCCTTTGCCTATAAATAGGACTAGCCACCCACAAGGTAGAGGCAGGGGGATCATCATCAGGAAACCAGTAGAAAGAGCGACTGAACTCCCCCTAGCAGTTCATCGCATTAGCCAAGAATAGACCCTCGCGAGGCTGTTCTTCATTGTACTGTTCATCATCAGCCCAAGAGGCAATCCACCAGACCACAAACTAGAGTAGGGTATTACACCACAATGGTGGCCCGAACTAGTATAAACCCTGTTTCTCTTGTGGTGTTCCTTTCATAGCTAGATCCTAGTGAGGCGGCGAGGTACATGTAGGTAGAGGGCGAGATCTCCGTGTGCACCCCAGTGTTCGAACCTAGAGGGTCTGCCGGAACCCGAAATCTGACAGGCATCAAAATCCCTATGCCCACAAACGGCCATCTATGCACTCATGAAAGTGGTGAAGACTTCGATCAAAAGGTATACCACTCCATGATTGCCTCTTTATTGTACCTATGTGCATCTAGGCCGGATATTATGCTTAGTGTTTGCATGTGTGCCCGATTTCAAGCTACACCGAAGGAATCACACCATAAGGTTGTGAAACATATTCTTCGATATCTAGCTCACACATCAACACTTGGATTATGGTATCCCAAGGACTCTTCGTCGGTGTCAAAACCGGCGGATCTCGGGTAGGGGGTCCCGAACTGTGCGTCTAGGCGGATGGTAACAGGAGACAAGGGACACAATGTTTTTACCCTGGTTTGGGCCCTCTCGATGGAGGTAAAACCCTACTCCTGCTTGATTAATATTAATGATATGGGTAGTACAAGAGTAGATCTACCACGAGATCGGAGTGGCTAAACCCTAGAAGCTAGCCTATGGTATGATTTTTGTTCGTCCTACGGACTAAAACTCTCCGGTTTATATAGACACCAGAGAGGGCTAGGGTTACACAGAGTCGGTTACAATGGGAGGAGATCTTCATATTGTATCGCCAAGCTTGCCTTCCACGCCAAGGAAAGTCCCATCCGGACACGGGACGGAGTCTTCAATCTTGTATCTTCATAGTCCGGGAATCCGGCCAAAGGTCTTAGCCCGGCCATCCGGACACCCCCTAATCTAGGACTCCCTCAGTAGCCCCTGAACCAGGCTTCAATGACGACGAGTCCGGCGGGCAAGTTGTCTTCGGCATTGCAAGGCGGGTTCCTCCTCCGAATATTTCATAGAAGATGTTGAACACCAGGGTACTGTCCGGCTCTTCAAAATAAGTTCCACATTCCATCGTAGAGAGAATAATATTTGCGTTAATCGGATCTGCTGACGTATTCCGCGGCGTGACATCATGCCACGGCCAGGCTTTTATTCATTTTATTGTTCCACCTCAGCGCGTTTAGCGAGGCGGTTTCCTTGGCACGTCTTGTCAAAGCAGAGATCGTGTCCCCTTATTCTGGGATTCTCATCAATACGGGTGTGGGTAACCCAACCGCGCCATTAACCGCGACGCTTGGGACATAAGCGAGTTTTATTAGGCCGGTGGGGGGCTCGTAGTTTTGGCCGCCCTTATAAGGGGATAAGAATCCGCCCTTTCCATTCATGCCTTCTTCCTCCTCTGCTTATCCGTCCCTGCGCGCTCGAGCTCCAGCGCCCAAGCCCGCACTTCCCATCTCAACCTTCTCCAACCATGTCTAGAGCGGGAGGTAGATGGATGGCCTCCTCCGTCACAGAGGGGCAAATCAAAAAACTGAGGAAGGCCGGATACTTGTCTAATGACATCGCACACCAGCTTCCAGATGTGGGGCAACTCATCCCCACCCCCAGGCCCCATGAGAGGGTTGTTTTTCTTCCCCATTTCCTCCGCGGACTGGGTTTTCCTCTTCACCCGTTCGTCTGGGGGCTCATGTTCTACTACGGCCTGGACTTCCACGATCTGGCCCCGAACTTCATCCTCAATATCTCGATGTTTATCGTCGTGTGTGAGGCCTTCTTCCGCATCCTGCCCCACTTTGGCCTATGGCTGAAGATCTTCAGCGTCAAGCCGAGGGTTGTGAAAGGCTGACAAGCGCAATGCGGAGGTGCCATGGTGAGCAAGATAGCCAACGTCACCTGGCTCGAGGGTGCCTTCGTGGAAACCATCAAAGGGTGGCAATCGGGGTGGTTTTATATCACCGAGCCGCGTTACCCTAAGTGGGCAGCGGCCCCCGAATTTCGATCCGGCATCCCCACCCGGCTCACATCTTGGAAAGAGACGAGCCTATCGTGGGGCAATCCGGAAGAGGTGACCGGACTCCAAACCTGCGTCCGAGACCTAGTGACCAAGAAGGTCAAGCTTGTCAACGTGGTCCAGGTCATGCTCTTCTGTCAGATCCTCCCATGTCAACAACGGGACTTCAATTTGTGGGAGTTCGACCCGGCCCAGCACCAGACTCTATCCCGGCTCTTAGAAACGAAGCACGAGGACTCCTGGAGGGTGCTTTTCAAGAGTTCCGAGGTCTCCCCTCCCGTCACCGAGGATCGCGGATTCTGCGCCAAACGTCAAGCCTCCGTAGTAAGCTCACATTTAGTCCCTTACGGGATACCTGAATTTCATAGTGTGACTTTATGTGGGATCTAAACTCCCGTTCCTTTGACAGGACTGGAAGAGGACATTCGGACTGCTTGACTGTCCATCTCCTTTTCCTGAAGGCCCAGTAGACGCGCAATTAGCAAAGCTACTGGTTCCGGCACCTCACGTGGTGCCGGAGAAGAAGGCCAAGGAGAAGGCCGCGGGGACCCGAATTTGCCCGAATAGTTCCCGGCGCCCGGTGGCGTCGGATTTGCCCGACAACCCCACAACACCCTCCGACTCCGAAGACGAGGAGGAGGAAGAAGAGGAAGATGCCTCTCCCCCTCCAATGGGGGGAGGAAAGAAAAGAAAGGCCGCCCCAACTAGGGAAGCCAGAGGGTCCAAGAAGGGGAAGACCCTTCTGCCGGACTATGCCCCCGACACCGAAGACGGCGGGGGGAATGGCCATCCAGGGTCAAGCCCCTGGCAAAATCGTAAGTGTCCGGCTACCCGAATGTCTTATTGCACTCCTTTATTATTCGATAGCTTCTAAAGCCGAATCTAATCATGCAGTCTGCCCAGACCTCAGCTTGGCGATTCGTCGAGCGACTCTCTGAATTCGTCGGACGTGAATAGCGCTTCACTTCCGACGGCCTCCTCCCCTCTCCCTACAGACGATGCTGAGGTGGAGTCCTGTAAGGGACAAAACCAGGAAGAGGTGGTCCTGGAGGTGCCACAAGGCAACCATCCGGACTCCAGGCCTAAAGGGGGTAAAGCTCCAGAGGGATCTAAGTCCGGCCCCGGGTCGGACACTGCTCCGGAACCATCAGCAGTTCCAGAGTCCGACAGGCGGCGCCTTCATAAGAAGGGCAAGCCTGCGACGCCGACGACTTCCGTCCACCCGGAAGCGCTGGACAATTTGCTGGAGGCACTTAATGGCGCCTCCATCGACGAAGAACACCGCACTGTTATGAGTGCGGTGATTCAGAAGGTTCAGTCCGCCAAGAGCAAGCTGGCGGAAGCCTGCACAAGCCTATTAACGGGCTTTGAGGTATGTGTTCAAAAACATATATAAAAAATATTACCGCATAGACAGTATCCCCTGATGCTTAGTTCGGTGTTTGGAAAGAAATGCCGAGCTGAGGATCTAAAAAGATATACGCAGGAGTTTAATAGAAATATGTCAATATGGGAATGTAGGCTGCGCTGCTGACCTCTGCCACACTGACTGCGGAGGTCAATGCATTGAAGGAAAGCCTCGAGCGGTCCGAGAGCGAGCTCGGCCGTGCCAAGAAGCAGCTCGAGGATAAAGAGGGTACATAGTACCTCCTGTAAATGTATATAGAAATGCTTGGTTGCAAAATAAGAACAGGACCAACGTTAATGTAGCAGGAGCCACGACCGAGGTGGCGACCCTGAAAAAGGCGGTCTCCGAGGCCGAAAAGAGTGCGGCCTTGGAGCGCACCGATCGAGAGAAGTAGGAGGCGCGGGTGGCGGAGGTGCGGCAAGAGCTCCAGGCTCTCGTGGAAAAACATGAGAGTGTGGAGCGTGACTCGAAGACTCGAGAGTCCGAGCTTGCCTTGGCTCTTGAGAGTGCCAAGACCGCTAAGGCCGAAGCCCAGAAGGCCCTTCAGGAGGTCGAGGCGATGAAGAAGATAGCTGCGGGTAAGGCATTCTTTATGCAAAGCAAAAATATAAAAGTTAATTATCTGCTACTTACCCGAATCCGGAGCTCTCCAGGAGCGTTCGCCGATCTGCCCGTAATGTGTCTGATGCTGCCGCATACTACCGAGCCGAAGAGGGGAGCTCAATGGAAAAAGTGTTCTGGTCTCAGCATGCTGAGGCCGAACATCCGGTGCCCCTGAGCGACCAGCTGAAGTAGCCGGTCGAGCTCCACAAGGTGGCCGAACAGGCCATGAAGGGCCTCATAGCTCGGTTGTGGCCTGGAGAGGTCATGCCTAGGAGCTACTTCGGTCTGGTGCGTTGGCTGGTGGACACGTGTCCGTGGATTGAGGTCGTCAAGCGCTCTGTTTGTATTGAAGGTGCCCGTCGGGCCCTTGCCCGTGCTAAGGTGCACTGGGGCAAGCTAGACGCGGAGAAGCTATTGACGGACGCGCCACCACCGGGCAAGGAGTATCGTATGCCCAAGATGTATTATAATGGCATTCTGAAGGGTGCCCGCCGTACAGCGGATGAGTGCTCCAAAGATGTAATTTTTGAGTAGACTCGCATTTGTTATCCTCTACGCTGAAGTTTTGTTCATATGCGTTAAGCAACTCTTGTTAATTTAAAATATTACCTTCTGTGCGACCGTTTATCAAATCTGAGAGATGCCAGTCGTCGGCTTCGACCCCCATGCCACGAGTGCTGGGGTGTTCGGGATAAACCTGAGCGCTCTTGTTCCCATTCTTGGGTCCATCTAGGGAGGCTTCAGCACAACGAACCAGGCCGTCGGACTTATAATGCTTTATCACTCTCACTTAGCCATAGAATTCTATAATTTTAAATTTCGGCGAAGCCCCTAGTATTCGGAAGACCGAGTTCGGGGCGCTATCCACTCCTAGGCCGGATAAGTCCGGTTCCTCGCTCGAAGCGGCATAAGTCTTTAAGGACTCGAAGAAACCTCGCGAACAGCGACCGGTCTCTCGCACTATAATGACAGTCAGTTTTAGCATTCTCTACTGAGGTGTTAACCCAGCTCAACTAGGGAACAATCGCAGTAGTTATCCCAGCGCTACTTAGCCAACAATGTGGAACGTAAGGTACCAAAACATGGGAGCCGGGCAAACCCAACTATTGACCAAAGACATGATTCGTAGCCGATGCATATAGTGCTATAAGTTCGGGGTGCCGCACTCGTGAGAGTGTTCGGTCTTCTCACACCATGTTATGGGGTGTTGTAAGCCCCTGGTGTATTGTCCGCACCAAAGTGTACGGTTGCAGAATGTCATGACTGAACATATTTGTATATAAAAATAGATAAGTACAATAATAGGTAAGAGGTATATATTGTTTATTAAAAAAGGGGCTGCTGCGAAAGCAGAACGATACAGGAAGTGCGGTAAGCAAGAGATGGGAGTATTTGACATATTCCCCTTCAGGGGCAAGCTGCGGGATTGTAAATAAAACAGGTATTAAACTCGTTATAGAGACCACCTGGACTTTTGACGTGGCTTGCTCCCTCCCTGGCTGTTGCATCGTGGGTTCGGCGAGTGTATTGTCGGACAGGCCTTCTGAATAGTTGGGTCCTGAAAGTGTGTAAAAAGGAAAACGGCGAAATAGGCTGTCCCTTAGTGCGGTTGAGCCGCATTCTGGGCGTGCCGTTGTTGTGCCCCTCCCCTTATGCCCATGGTATCGCTAAGGCGTAATTATGTACGCGTGGTACCAGTATCGCCGTTTGGCGGGGGCTGGGGTTGGGGCCGCACTGCTATGCTTGCTCGGAATGTGCCAACCGGATTTGTTGTAGGTTACTTCGGTCTCGCTTGACGTTGCCCGGACGTTTGACGCCTGGATTGGAGAATTGCCTTGAGAGGCTACGCTGTACTTTCGCTGCCTGTTCCGCCGTGTGCTCCTCCGTTCGGAGAGAGTGTTCAGTGTTTCCGTTTACCGTGATGACTCCGCGAGGTCCTGGCATCTTGAGCTTGAGATATGCGTAGTGCGGCACCGCATTGAATTTTGCAAATGTGGTTCTTCGAAGAAGGGCGTGATAGCCACTGCGAAATGGGACTATGTCGAAGATTAACTCCTCGCTCCGGAAGTTATCTGGGGATCCGAAGACCACTTCGAGTGTAACAGAGCCTGTACAGCTGGCCTCTACACCTGGTATGACGCCTTTGAAGGCGCACTGTGTCCTGGTAAAGCAGGTTCAGGCTACTGCCGCCGTCCATTAGGACTCTAGTAAGGTGAAATCCGTCGATAATTGGGTCTAGGACCAATGCGGCGAATCCGCCGTGACGGATGATGGTGGGATGGTCCCTTCGATCGAAGGTGATCGGGCAGGAGGACCATGGGTTGAACTTTGGGGCGACTGGCTCCAACGCATAGACGTCCTTGAGAGCACGCTTCCGCTCCCTTTTGGGGATGTGGGTTGCGTATATCATGTTCACCGTCCGAACTTGCGGGGGAAATCCCTTCTGTCCTTTGTTGTTCGGTGGTCGGGGCCCATCCTCGTCATCGCTATGTAGCCCCTTGTCTCTAGTCTCGGCACTTAACTTGCCTGCCTGCTTGAACACCCAACAATCCCTGTTGGTGTGATTGGCTGGCTATTCGGGGGTGCCGTGTATCTGGCACGAGCGATCGAGTATCCGGTCTAAGCTGGATGGGCCCTGAGGGTTTCTTTTCAATGGCTTCTTCCGCTGACCCGGTTTAGAGCCTCTGAATCCGGCATTGACTGTCGTATCTTCAGTATTGTCACCATTAATGCGGCGCTTATGCTTGTTGCGATGACCTGCCGTTGTTATCCTTGGTATCCGAATTGCCGAGGCTCTTGGTTATGTTATTGCTATGAGCTAGCCAGTTGTCTTCTCCCGCACAGAAGCGGGTCATGAGTGTCGTGAGGGCTGCCATAGATTTTGGCTTTTCCTGTCCTAGGTGCCGGGCAAGCCATTCATCTCGGATGTTGTGCCCGAAGGCTGCAAGGGCCTCGGCGTCCGGACAATCGACTATTTAGTTTTTCTTGGTTAGGAACCGTGTCTAGAATTGTCTGGCCAATTCCTCTGGCTGCTGGATTATGTGGCTTAGGTCATCGGCGTCTGGTGGTCGCACATACGTGCCCTGGAAGTTGTCAAGGAATGCGGATTCCAGGTCCTCCCAACAACTAATTGACTCTGCTGGCAGGCTGTTAAGCCAATGCCGAGCTGGTCCTTTAAGCTTGAGCGGGAGGTATTTGATGGCGTGTAGATCATCACGACGGGCCATGTGGATATGAAGGAGATAATCCTCGATCCATACCGCAGGATCTGTTGTGCCATCGTATGATTCGATATTTACGGGTTTGAAGCCCTTGGGGATTTGATGATCCATTACTTCATCTATGAAGCATAGTGGGTGTGCGGCGCCCTTGTACTGGGCTATATCACGACGGAGCTCGGACGAGCTTGGTCTGTTGTATTCGGCCGGGCCATACTTATTGTGTCCGGCGTGACGGCTAGCGTCACGTGAAGCGGGGCGTCCATGCGATCCGTAGGTTGATCTTGTTTGCCTTCCCTTATTCTCCAAGATGTCTCGCAGGTCTGTTGCGTCTCCCCGTACTCTGGTATGTTTTGAGCGGTGTCGGGGTGCAGTTTGTGTTGAGGGCCTGAAGGCCTCTCTATCGCAGCCACGGGGTGGCCGATCGGGCGCATCCTACGCTGGTGATGTAGGTTTAGTTGCTTCCTCGTCAAGTTGGGGTAGCAGCCTGCGCTTTGGGTAGCTCTTGTATAGGCGTTCTAGTTTATACTCTTCGGTCACCAGGACTTCGGTCCATCTGTCGGCTAGCAAGTCTTGGTCAGCTCTAAGCTGCTGTTGTTTCTTCTTGAGGCTGCTTGCTGTGGTTACGAGCCTACGTTTGAAACGCTCTTGTTCGACGGGATCCTCTGGCACGACGAATTCGTCGTCATCGAGGCTTGCCTCGTCTTCGGAGGGAGGCATGTAATTGTCGTCCTCATCCTCTTTGTCGGCCGCTCTCTCATGAGGGCTGGCTCCTTCATCCTCCTGCACTGAATCCTGCTGGAGGGGGTTGTCTTCGGCACTGTCCGCGTGTTGTTATTTCCGGTGCCGGAATCGCCGTTTTTGCTTTGGCGGGACTTAGAGCGGCGCCGCTGACGTCGGCGCTTGGGTTGCTTCTTGGAGGGGTCATCCTCCATTTTCTCCTCGCCATCTCCCGCTTTAGGGGTGTCCACCATGTATATGTCATATGACGAGGTGGCTTTCCAGTTCCCTATAGGTGATGGTTCTTGATCGTCTCCTTCATCGGCGTCCATGACGTCGATGTCTTCGGAGTCAAAGTCGAGCGTGTTGGTTAAATCGTCGACAGTGGCTACGAAGTGGGTGGTGGGTGGGCTTCGAATTTCTTCATCGTCCGCATCCCAACCGTGTTATCCGTAGTTCGTCCAGGGCTCTCCTGACAAAGAGAGAGACTTTAATGAATTCAGGATATTGCCGTAAGGCGAGTGCTGAAAGACATCCGTGGAGGTGAACTCCATGACCGGAGCCAAATCGGGCTTAATTGGAAGAGGTGCAGGATTTACGGAGTCCGGATCGGAGTCCGGCACCTTGGAGTCCCGGGCCTTGTGAGGGACTAGGCTGGTATCCGGCTCTATCACCATAAAGGTTGCAGCTTTCGGGGCGGCGTCCAACCGTCCGTCCCTGACTGGCGTAGTGGGCTCCGAGCTAATGGTCGGAGCGGACACCTGAGCGACGCTCTGGGTGTTGTCCGATGACATAGCTAAATCATGCCCATCGCGACAGTGCGGCGCGCCCGGTCGTGGCTCGAATCCATCGAAGATCAAGTCCCCGCGGATGTCGGCCGTGTAGTTTAAGCTTCCAAACCTGACCAGATGGCCAGGGGCGTAGCTTTCGATCTGCTCCAGATGGCCGAACGAGTCGGCCCGCAGTGCGAAACCGCCGAATACGAAGATCTGTCTGGGGAGAAAAGTCTCATCCCGGACCGCATCGCGATTGATGAGCGAAGAAGCCATCGGGCCTAAAGGCGACGACACAGAGGAACTCTCAATGAAAGCACCAATGTCGGTGTCAAAACCGGCGGATCTCGAGTAGGGGGTCCCGAACTGTGCGTCTAGGCGGATGGTAACAGGAGACAAGGGACACGATGTTTTTACCCAGGTTCGGGCCCTCCCGATGGAGGTAAAACCCTACTCCTGCTTGATTAATATTGATGATATGGGTAGTACAAGAGTAGATCTACCACAAGATCGGAGTGGCTAAACCCTAGAAGCTAGCCTATGGTATGATTGTTGTTCGTCCCACATCGGAGAGGGCTAGGGTTACACAGAGTCGGTTACAATGGGAGGAGATCTTCATATCGTATCGCCAAGCTTGCCTTCCACGCCAAGGAAAGTCCCATCTGGACACGGGACGGAGTCTTCAATCTTGTATCTGCATAGGCCGTGAGTCCGGCCAAAGGTCTTAGTCCGGCCATCCGGACACCCCCTAATCCAAGACTCCCTCACTCTTCCTTTGATCTCATTGTTTATTCAGACCCTGACTATGCTGGTGATCGTGTGGACCGCAAGTCAACGTCAGGCACATGTCATTTCCTCGGACGATCCTTGGTATGTTGGTCCTCAAAGAAACAGAACTGTGTATCACTCTCTACTGCTGAAGCTGAATACATTGCTGCTGGATCCTGCTGTGTTCAATTGCTATGGATGAAGCAAACTCTCAAGGACTATGGCATCAATGTGAAGAATGTGCCACTCTGCTGCGACAATGAGAGTGCTCTCAAGATTGCTCACAACCCAGTTCAGCACTCGAAGACAAAGCACATCCAGATTCGTCATCATTTTCTTCGTGACCATGTGTTGAAGGGCGACATCTCCATCGATCATGCAAGTATTGAAGACGAGTTGGCCGATATCTTCACAAAGCCCTTGGATGAGAAGAGATTTAGGAAGTTGCCGTGTGAGCTAAATATCCTAGAATCTTCGAATGTTCTTTGAAAAGGACACACATCCTAACACATATGCTGACTTGATGACTTAGATGTGCAACACACAAAGTAACCTTTTTCTTCAATCAATGAGGACTAACACTCTAAGTGTGAAGAAATTAATGAAGAAAATGATTCTCAGAACCCTACGACAGTTGTACGCGGTGTCTGAAATCAGCTTTCTTATACGGTGGGTTATGCCACCAACCAAAGTTGACAATCTTCAATTTGAGTTTTTCTTCATTTTTGAAATTCATCAGTTTACAAATTCTTCAACTTTGCATTGCCTTCACTCTTTCCATTGTTGTGCTTCATTGACTATATATATACACTTGAGTTTTTGTGTCCTCTACATCATTCACTTATTGCTATTTCTTCAAGTTGACTTTTTCTGCTAAGTGAATGTGATCGGACCCGCTTCCCCTCTATGATAAACTCAACCCAGTCTATTCACAAATTCTTCATGTGCGTTCTATTTGAAACTCGTTAAAAATCCTCACTCTGTCCTTGTCAGCTGAAGAAATTGTGAACAAAACATTAAAATATTCTAAATCTGATTTTTCGGCTTTTGCCGCTCAAACCGTTACACATTCCACGATAAATCTTATCTATTCACCCACGATATTACACGATCTCCACCTCACAGTATGTGGGTGACACATGTCATGCTGATGAGAAGGGTCAGGGGCATGTTCGTCCAAATTCTTCGGGCGAACAGTTTTTCACCGTGGCTATAAATACCCCCTCCCCTCCTCACTTCGCCTTTACTCTGCTCGACCTCACTCCCTCGCTCGAGCTCTCAAAAACCGAGCACCACTGCTACCTTCATCGTCGCCGGTGAGGAAGAGCTTTAGTGCCTCGACCTCGTCGCCGTCATACTCACGCCGGACACAGATTTATTCACTCCACCGCCGCCGTAGTCGTCTTCCTCTGCCAAGTTAGGGCATCGAAGATCCGAGCCGACGAACTTCTCAATCTACACCTCATGTTCGTCGTGTTCTTCGTCAAGGGTAATTAAAAGTTACTTTTACTACCCTTATTGCTGCTGATGATTTTCATAAAATCCTCAAAAGGTGTTTATTCTTCAACCTCCACACTCTAAACACCTAGCACAATCTTCTGCTCTTGATCTGTTTCTCTAAGTGACATTTTTCTTCAGGATTCCTCAGTTATGTGAATCTCATAATCGGCACAACTCTGTAACCTAAGTCAAAGAACGCTTAGTGAAATTCTTCAAGACACAACTGGTCAATTTCCTCAAACTTCTTCAATTTTACAAAACCTTCTGAGAACACATGTGACCTCTCCAAATTCTTCGCACCTATACTCTGTTCATAGGTAAACATGTCTGCTGCTGAATCACTAGGTTCTCATAAACTTAACTCATTTGCAGCATTCCTCGAAGAAAAGATGCATACTTCCTCAGAGAATTCTATTGTTCAAATTCCTCAGCTGAAGAAAATGGCAGATGGTAAAAGGCCTCAGAAAGGAGGAAAGAAGCTTGAAGTCAACACTGCCTTTGAAATCCCTGATGAAATTTATATAGGGTACTGCACGCTAGATGAGGCAACTCATGGCAAAGAAACCAAGAATGATCGCAAGGTGCGCATTCAAAGGATTGAACGCAGATGGGCACAGGAGTGGAGAGATTACATATATGTTACTCCAAAGTATATGGAGAAATTCGCTCTCAACCCTCCTTGCTCAAGACCTCCACTGGCACCTGACCAAAGAGCCGATCCAACAAGCCTTTAACATGGTGAGGATTATGCTGATGAATGGGCCAAGAAGAAGGCAAAATTGGCAAAATAGGCCAAAGAAGCAGTGAATTAATTCAACAAAGAATCTGCTGCTGCCGCTGCTGAGGCCTCCACGAGCAAGAAGGCTATGCCCAAGAAACCTGCTTGAAAACCAATTTCCTCAGCAATGCCCTCATGGCCGAGTTCCTCAGTAATGCCCTCACGGCCAAGCTCCTCTGTGCCACCAAGGCAAAATCCTCAAGCTTCCCCAGTTCCTCAAGCTGCACCAGTTCCTCGGGTTTCAAAAGCCTCAGCTCCTCCGACAAAGTCCTCTGCATCTATGCATCTCGCCACGTGCCAAAGGACCATAGGCTTTTCAATTGCCTCAGGAGCTTTTGCATGTTCTTCAGTTCCTCATCCATGATCAAAGAGCCCAACTTTGCTGAAGACCAAGGCCACTGCAGGTCGAAGCACTAGAACAAGTCCTCACAAGAAACAAGTTGTTTTTGAAGTACCTTCTGATGATGATGAGGCTGATGATGAAGAATTGGCTGAAATCATCAGAAACAAACAACAAAGGACCGCTAGAGCCAAAGGAAGTGATGTGCCCCTTCTATTGGATCCGAAGAAGATCCTGGATTTCATTGACCTCTTGTATAAAGATCCAAACACTCCTCTGCCAGAGCTTGGCCTCAGTCTTGGACAAAGTCACATGTTGACGGCGTTCATAACTGAAGAAAAGTGGAAATACAATCAAGCCAAAATTGCTAAGAAAGATCAATATAAGAAACATCGCTATATGAAGGACAATCTTCTCAACCTTTCACATGAACAACTCCTCGCTCTACAAGCTGAGATCAAAAAGCTCAGTAATGAATTTGAATCTTACAAAGCAAAGTGGATGGGAGCCAAAGTCAGGTTTGTTAAACTGACGAAGAAATTCACCTCCAATGTTGCTGATTCATCGCACATTGAGATTCCTCCGGCTGAAGCTATGCCTGAAGAAATTGCACAAGATAGGCCAACTACATTAGTTGTTCCTGAAGAAATTGATCCAAATTCCTCTTCCTTCTGCTCTGGAATTGAAGAAAACAAAAGTTGCAGAAAGAGCCGCTCTGAAGAAAAGGAAAGCATCTATTTCCTCATAATCTTCAGCTCCCAAGAAGGCGAAGATTTTGACAAGCTCAATTGAGAACTCATTTGATGTTGTTCCTCTCTCTAGCATGCCATGAAAGGAACTTATTACTTTTGTTGAAGAATATCAGATTCCTGATGAATCTGCTGAAGAAAATCCCTCTGCTGCTTCCTTAGAGCATATGGGTGAAGAAATTGAAGTTGATGTTATCACTTCAACTCCCCAGGTATCATCGCCAATGCCACAGTTCCCAGCTGAAGAAGCCGGCGTTGAAGAAATGGAAGTGGAAGAGGATGTGGACATTGGGAGAACCACACCTGTCATGAATGATGACTTTTGGAAAAGTCGGCACCCCAACTATCCCATGTTCACACCACTTCAGTAAATTCCTCAGTCCCCAGTA
The DNA here is from genome assembly GCF_002162155.2 of Triticum dicoccoides. Lineage (NCBI taxonomy): Eukaryota > Viridiplantae > Streptophyta > Magnoliopsida > Poales > Poaceae > Triticum > Triticum dicoccoides. Next base: position 209,224,613 of record NC_041383.1, read on the forward strand.
CCTACTGAAATTCATATGGGCTCTGATGAAATTCATCATACTCCTTCCATTCATGAAGAGATTCCAGCCACTAGTGCTCGGCCCAGGTTGCTACTGAAGCAGAAGCTAATATTCCTCATCCTGCGGCTCCGGAGATTGAGATTCCAGAGGTTATTCTTCAAATAACTGATACTCCTTAGCCAAAGCCGAAGAATCCATTCTCCAAGACTCCGAAATTCGTGGCAGACGCTTTCTTCAATGAGCATGTATTCTTCACAGACTACAATCGCTATGACTCTGCTCGTCTGAGGAGGAAGCGCTTCTGGACTGCTAGCCAAGCCAATTTCTATTCTTCTATGCTTTTCACTAAGGACAAAGTCTTCGACCATGCTCATATTCCTCATGTTGATATGGAATGACTACCTTGCTTCACACCAGTCCTCGCTGCTATTCATGATGCTGGATTGCTCAACTTCTGCACAGACATCTGTGGTTGGAACGAAGAACTCATTCTTCAGTTCTATGCGATGCTGCACATCACTGGAAATGGTGAAGATGTGAATTCATGCGTGTTGGACTGGATGACAGAAAACACTCACTATAAGGCACCAGCCACTGAATTGTTTTGTGCCATGCCTGTCAGTCCTCCCCCAGAAGGTGCACGTGTTATCTACTCTAAAAATGAGCTGTCTGGTTATTTCATTCAAATTCTGATGAAGCCGTTGAAGCCTGGTCAAGCCTCAAGGACAAAGTTCCTTCTGAAGGAATTGCAATATGTGCCTAGGACTGTATATCACATTCTGACCAAGACCTTGAGTCCAATCAAAGGCCACGACTCGAATGATGAAGAATTTGTTGGCATCATGAAGAATCTACCATTCAACATCATGCACGATATTCCCGTGAACTACCATGATTTCTTCATGAGGACTTTGGCGAATGTTGCAATATCTCCTTTTGAGCTGAAGCCATACGCGCCCTGGATTATGAGATTCCTCAGATCAAGGTCTTCACTCAATTAAAAAGTTGACGCACTCAATCACGGCAGTTTCTTGCCCCCTATTGAAGTCCTCAAACAGACATTTTCCTCAGCTGATGAAAAGGGCAAGGCCACTGTAATAATTGATGAGGGCAATCATCCATTGGATGGACAGTTTCACAAAGCTGCTTCCTGTTCCACCAATGATGACTCTGCAACTCATGACTCTGCCGCCAATGCCTCAAAACAAAGTCCTCAAGCTACAAATCCAACGGTGATGACTGATCGTGAGCTTCTCCTCAGTCTTCATCAGAAGGTCGATCGCAATCACAAATGGGTGAAGCGTCAGTTTGGCGCTATTCTTCACAACATGACCGCAACATATAATTTAGTGAAGAAGAACCATTATTACCTCAATGAAGTATTCTATCGCACCTGGGCTGTTCTGACTCATCTCTACAGTGATGAAGATCTCAAGCAAATGGGTTTCAAGCAGGACTTCAGCTGGTCTAAGCCTCTAGCGAAGAAATTCAAGAATGTTGAAGTTCCTCCTTTGGTGCCCATCTCATATTCTTCATCGCGCGAGATTGATGAAAATGAAGATTTGGACGACACTGCGGTAGGCCCTACTCCAACAACCGACCCCAACAACACTGGCACTCCTCCATCGACTTCATGATGAAATTCTTCTGGGGCGTTAGTCCTCACTTTTCGTCCCTTTTGGTCATTTGATGAGGGGAGAAATTTGAGTTAGTCTTCAAGCGGGTCTATCTATATGGGCATTTTTTTGTTAAGTTGCAACTCTCGCTCTTCTGAAGTGTTTGTTGATTGAGTTGTAAACTTAAGTCCGGTGGTGACCTGATACTTTTGCTTTGTTTTCTGCATGCTATTTCCTCATATATATTATGCACGCATTCTGAATTACATCAGTCACCACATTTCATCATGCATTTCAAATTCTTCAATCTATATGTTAAATGCGTGTATGAATTACAAGATATAGGGGGAGATCTCCATGATTCTACTCTTCTAGTGTGCATTGCTTCAAAGGAATATTCCTCACTATGCACATCTTCAGGGGGAGTTCTTCTGTATCTTGCAATCAAATTCCTCAATATTGAGGACTTTCAATTCATATGTTTATCCCCGTTGAAAACTTAACCTATATTGTCATCAATCACCAAAAAGGGGGAGATTGTAAGTGCATCTAGTGCCCCTTAGTGATTTTGGTGTATTCAAGACTTATAGGTTAAGGGACTAATATGTTTGTGAGTGTACACAGGTTGTATAAGTCGATGAGGAGTTTGATATTTACAGTAAAAGTCAAACCCTAAAAATGAATGTCTTCGGCTAAAGGCTTTGGTTCTCCCGAAGACTTTGAAAGTGAAGAAATTGGTGTGACCTTGAAGACTTGGATATTCATACAAGGATTATGAAGAGTGAAGACTTTTGTTTTCTTAGTTTCATTTTATCTTTCTTGAGTCATAGGAAACACCGTACTGTTAAAGGGGGTCGAGGTAATACTAAGGAAACTGATTTCCAAGTGATGATCATCTCAAAATCCTACACCTACCCAATCCTTCGAGTGAAGCCATTGGAAATCTCATATCAGTTCAGTAAAATTCTTCAGTGACAGAGACGAAGATCTTCTAGTCTCTGAGGAATTTGTTATGACTGAGGAGTTAGGAATTCGCCAGTGCGAATTACCTACACAGTGAGGAACATGATAGCCCTGTGGAATTCGAACCTCAAATATCCGACCGTTGCTATGCTACGCGCCAGCTGTCCCAAAATATCTACCCACCTAACGGTCATATCATTGAAGGGCATTTATGTCTTATCATGTCGGGATGCTCCCTAGGCTATAAATAGTCGCCCCCTACAACCACTAGCTGGTTGGCTGCTCCAAGAGAAATTGACACTTGTCATTTGAGAGCATCCCATCCTCCGAGGACTTTGAGAGAAAATCATCAAGTGAGGAAAAACCGAAATCCCAAACCCAAACACCTACAAACCCAAAGTGATTGAGCATCACTGAAGAGATTGTTCCTGTGTGGAACCGATGCTTGTTACCTTTGAGGACTGTGTATCCTCCAGACGGTTAGGTGTCGTGGTCTGAGCATCCAAGAGGAATTGTGGATTGCCAAGTGACCAAGTCTGTGAAGGTTTGGAAGTCACCTGTGAAGACTTACCACTACTATTGGGCGAGATTTGTGTGATCTTACCTCAAGGAGAATACGATGAGGACTGTGTGTCCGGGACTGTGTGTCCTCGAGTTTAAATACTTAGCCGCTCCAATCAGACGTACAACTATCACATCAGTTGGAACTGGTCGACCAAATCATTATCTTCACCAAGCCTACTAGTTCTATTTCCTAAACCCTTTCATTTCCTCAGTTATGTGTTGATGAACCTGATAATTACTATTTGAAGACTTTCTCTAATTCCTCAATCCTATTTCTTCAGTCAGTTTTGTCTTCATCCTGTTATCCTGTGTTTACGCTTTCTGTACTTTGTGTTTTGTCTTTCATTTCATCATTAAGACTATCTTGTTGCTCTGTTATGCTTATACCTGAGTACTTATTCCGCTGCAAGTAGTTCTTTGCTTAGGAATTTCCTCACCCTGAAATTCCTCAGTGAAGAATTCATAAAAATCGCATATTCACCCCCCCTCTAGTCGATGTAACACACTTTCAATAACTCAAGGACTCGATTACATAGATAGAACATAAAGGAAAACTCAAAGGCTAGATCATACTAAAATCTTTATTCTACTAAACCACGATATAACAAAAAGGATCGAACAAAGAAACGATAAGGGTAAAGATGTGATGGTGATATGATACCGGGACACCTCCCACAAGCTTGGCACTTGCCAAGGTGAGTGCCCATACTCGTGTATTTAGATCTCTTTCTTCGGAGGTGGTGATGATGGAGTTGTTGATGTGGGAAGTTTGGCCTTCTTCCTCAACTTACGTTTGAGGATAGAAGTTTCCTCCTTCAAGCCATTGATCTCTTGCTCAAGATTTAATATCTTTTTGCATAACTCCTGCTTGTTTTCCTGCAGGGGATGAAAAGGGATAAATTGGATCATAGGTTCCTTTACTTTATTGGGGAGACTTGACTTCTTGAACTCCACGTCAATATCGCCAGGTTGAGGTAGTGGATACTCATCTTCATTGGGACTATCGTCCCTTGTTCCCTCCATGTTGGAGTCTTACTCCTTCGTAGTCGAGCCATAATGCTCCACCTCCCGGCAAACCTTTGGGCCAGTGATGAAATCAACGACATAGCTTTCTCCTTCTGAATCTTGAGATGCCATATTTTCAGATGTGCCAGGAAAACAACTTGAAACAAGAGCAGAGAATGTTTTCGTGTTACAGTGGTCAAAACCTTTGGGAGATTAATTAATGATTTTTTACCGACCAAAAGAAGTGTATTGCAAGAACACAGAGTCCGGAGGGCACACGAGGTGGCCACAAGCCAGGGGGTAGGGCGCGCCCCCAGGGCTTGTCGCCTCCTCGTGCACTTTTCTGACTACTTTTTATTTTTCTAATTTGTTAAATATTCCAAAAGTTTTGTAGTCATTGGAAAAGTTTTGTAGTCGGTTTACTTAGCATGCCACATCTCGACTCCTTTTCGGAGTCTGACACGTTCTGGTAAGTCTCCCTTATGTACTCCTCCGGCGTTATGGTATTAATAATATTGGTTTCAACATTTATGGGAGTACCTAAGATATAATATTTGAATCTTTGCCCGTTTACCACCTTCGGGTTGGTGCCTTCGGCGTTGTTGATCTTGATGGCACCGGAATGATAGACCTCCTCGATAATGTAAGGACCTTCCCATTTAGACAGAAGCTTTCCTGCAAAAAGTCTTAAACGAGAGTTGTATAGCAAAACATGACACCGACATTGAATATTCACGCATTTGTATCCTTTTGTCATGACATCTTTTAACTTTTTCTTTAAACAACTTAGCATTCTCATAGGCATGGGTTCTCCATTCATCAAGACAGCTAATGTCAAATAACCTCTTTTCACCGGCAAGTTTGAAATCATAGTTGAGCTCTTTAATTGCCCAATAAGCCTCATGTTCTAGTTCAAGAGGTAAGTGGCATGCTTTTCCATAAACAATTTTATACAGAGACATACCCATAGGGTTTTTATAAGCAGTTCTATAAGCCCATAATGCATCATCTAGTTTATTAGACCAATTCTTTCTAGATCTATTAACAGCCTTGTGTAGGATCAATTTAATTTCTCGATTACTCAACTCTGCTTGACCACTGGACTGAGGATGATAAGGAGATGCAATTCTACGGTTAACATCATACTTAGCAAGCAATTTACAGAAAGCACCATGAATAAAGTGTGAACCACCATCAGTCATTAAATATCTAGGGACTCAAAACCTCGGGAAAATGGCTTCTTTAAGAATTTTAATGGAGGTGTTATGATTAGCACGACTAGTTGGAATAGCTTCTACCCACTTAGTAACATAATCAACAATAACCAAAATATGATTATACCCATTAGAGGAAGGAAAGGGTCCCATATAATCAAATCCCCGAACATCAAATGCTTCAATAACAAGTGAATAATTGATGTCTACTATGCAATCTTTCTTCTTGTAGACATTGTTGGGCCTCAAAGTGCAGAGTTTTGTAGGACAGAAGCAAATTTCCCTCAAGTGGATGACCTAAGGTTTATCAATCCGTGGGAGGCATAGGATGAAGATGGTCTCTCTCAAACAACCCTGCAACCAAATAACAAAGAGTCTATTGTGTCCCCAACACACCCAATACAATGGTAAATTGTATAGGTGCACTAGTTCAGCAAAGAGATAGTGATAAAAGTGTAATATGGATGGTAGATATAGGTTCTTGTAATCTGAAAATATAAAAACAGGAAGGTAACTAGTAACAAATGTGAGTGAAAACGCTATTGCAGTGCTCGAAAACAAGGCCTAGGGTTCATACTTTCACTAGTGCAAGTTCTCTCAACAATGATAACATAATTAGATCATATGATAATCCCTCAACGTGCGACAAAAGTCACTTCAAAGTTCCTATCACGGAGAACATAAGATGAAATTGCTTGTAGGCTACAAAACCACCTCAAAGTTATTCTTTCCGATCAATCCATTGAGCTATTCCTATAAGTATCACAAACACCCCTAGAGTTCATAGTAAAATAACACCACATGACACACATCAATCAACCGTAATGTCACCTAAATACTCCAATGTCACCACAAGTATTTGTGGGTCAATTATATGATATGCATCAAACAACTTCAGATTCATAATATTCAATCCAATAGAAAGAACCTCAAAGAGTGCCCCAAGATTTTTACCGGAGAAACAAGGATGAAGACGTTCATCAACCCCTATGCAGAGATTACCGTAGTGTCACCTCGGGAATCCGCGATTTGAGTGCCAAAACATACATCAAGTAAATCAATAGAACACCCCATTTTCACCACGGGTATCCCACATACAGCTAGTGTTCACAAATCCATAATAGTATGCAATCAGATAATAGTGAAACCTCGAAGATAAAACTCAATTCCTCACAAGAAGGTAGAGGGGGAGAAACACCATATGATCCAATTTTAGTAGCAAAGCTCGCGGTACATCAAGATCATGCCAAGTCAAGAACACGAGAGAGAGAGAGATCAAACACATAGCTGCTGGTACATTGCACCCTCTTGAGCATGCGTTGGTTTTCCCTTCAAGAGGAAAGGGTGATGCGGCAAAGTAGCATAAGTATTTCCCTCAGTTTTTGAGAACCAAGGTATCAATCCAGTAGAAGGCTCCTCAAAAGTCCCATGCACCTACACAAACAAACAAGAACCTCGCAACCAACACGATAAAGGGGTTGTCAATCCCTTCACGGAAACTTGCAAAAGTGAGATCTGATAGAGATAATAAGATAAGATAAATATTTTTGGTACTTTTACGATATAGATTGGAAAGTAAAAGATGCAAATAAAAGTATATGGAAAACATATATGATAAAAGATAGACCCAGGGGCCATAGGTTTCACTAGTGGCTTCTCTCAAGATAGCATAAGTATTACGGTGGGTGAACAAATTACTGTCGAGCAATTGATAGAAAAGTGCATAGTTATGAGATTATCTAGGCATGATCATCTATATAGGAATCACATCCACAACAAGTAGATCGAAACAATTCTGCATCTACTACTTTTACTTCACACATCGACCGACTCCTGCCTGCATCTAGAGTATTAAGTTCATGAAGAACAGAGTAACGCATTAAGAAAGATGACATGATGTAGAGGGATAAACTCATGCAATATGATATAAACCCCATCTTTTTATCCTTGATGGCAACAATACAATACGCGCCTTGTTGCCCTTGCTGTCACTGGGAAAGGACACCGCAAGATTGAACCCAAAGCTAAGCACTTCTCCCATTGCAAGAAAGATCAATCTAGTAGGCCAAACCAAACTGATAATTCGAAGAGACTTGCAAAGATAACTTGATCACACATAAAAGAATTCAGAGGAGATTCAAATATTTCTCATACATAAACTTGATCATAAACTCACAATTCATCAGATCTCGACAAACACACCGCAAAAAGAGTTACATCAAATAGATCTGCAAGAAGATCGAGGAGAACTTGGTATTGAGATTCAAAGAGAGAGAAGAAGCCATCTAGCTAATTACTATGGACCCGAAGGTCTGTGGTAAACTACTCACAACTCATCGGAGAGGCCTTGGAGATGATGTAGAGGCCCTCCATGGTCGATTCCCCCTCTGGTGGAGCGCCGACAAAGGCTCCAAGATGGGATCTCGCAGATATAGAAGGTTGCGCCGGTGGAATTAGGTTTTCGTGGTGCTCTTCGATGTTTTCAGGGTACGGGAGTATATATAGGTGAAGGAAGTACATCGGTGGAGCAACCAGGGGGCCACGAGGGTGGGGGGGTGCGCCCACCCCCAAGGATCGCGCCGGGCACCCTCGTGGCCACCTCGTTTGCAGCTTGACGTCCACTCCAAGTCTCCTGGATTGCGTTTGTTCCGAAAAGATCGGTCCCGAAGGTTTCATTCCATTTGGACTCCGTTTGACATTCCTTTTCTTCAAAACACTGAAATAGGCAAAAAAACAGCAATTCGGGTCGGGCCTCCGGTTAGTAGGTAAGTCCCAAAAATGATGTAAAAGTGTAAAGTAAAGCCCATAAACATCCAAAACGGGCAATATAATAGCATGGAGCAATAACAAATTATAGATACGTTGGATACGTATCAAGCATCCCCAAGGTTAATTCCTGCTCGTCCTCGAGTAGGTAAATGATAAAACAGAACTTTTGATGTGGAATGCTACCTAGCATAATTCTTAATGTAATTTTCTTTATTGTAGCATGAATGTTCAGATCAAAATGATTCAAAATAAAAGTTCATATTGACATAAGAAATAGTAATACTTCAAGCATACTAACAAAGCAATCATGTCTTCTCAAAACATCATGGCATTAGAAGGTTCATCCCTACAAACTCATATAGTTTGATCATGCTCCATTTTCGTCACACAAGAATGCTCTCATCTCGCACACCCTTGATGACAAGCCAAGCAATTGTTTCATACTTTAGTAATCTCAAACTTTTTTCAACTTTCACGCAATACATGAGCGTGAGCCATGGATATAGCACTATGGGTGGAATAGAATATGATCATGGAGGTTGTGTGGAGAAGACAAAAAAGGAGAAAGTCTCACATTGGCGAGGATAATCAACGGGCTATGGAGATGCCCATCAATTGATGTCAACATGAGGAGTAGGGATTGCCATGCAACTGATGCACTAGAGCTATAAATGTATGAAAGCTCAACAAAAGAAACTAAGTGGGTGTGCATCCAACTTGCTTTCTCACGAAGACCTAGGGCATTTTGAGGAAGCCCATCGTTGGAATATACAAGCCAAGTTCTATAATGATAAATTCCCACTATTATATGAAAATGACAACATATGAGACTCTCTATATGAAGAGCATGGTGCTACTTTGAAGCACAAGTGTGGAAAAGGACAGTAACATTGTCCCCCTCTTTTTTGGGCCTTTTTTTTGCCTTTTTTTAATTTGGCCTTTTTTATTTGGCCTTTCGTTTTTTATAAGGGACAATGCTCTAATAATGATGATCATCACACTTCTATTTATTTACAACTCCTGAGTTACAACTCAAAACTAGAACAAGATATGACTCTATATGAGTGCCTCCGGCGGTATACCGGGATGGGTAATGATGCAAGAGTGACATGTACGAAAAATTATGAAGGTGGTTTTGCTACAATACGATGTCAACTACATGATCATGCAAGGCAATATGACAATGATGATGCACGTCATGATAAACGGAACGGTGGAAAGTTGCATGGAAATATATCTCGGAATATCTATGGAAATGCCATAATAGGTAGGTATGGTGGCTATTTTGAGGAAGATATAAGGAGGTTTATGTGTGATAGAGCGTATCGTATCACGGGGTTTGGATGCACCAGTGAAGTTTGCACCAACTATGAAGGTGAGAAAGGGCAATGCACGGTACCGAAGAGGCTAGCAATGATGGAAAGGTAAGAGTGCGTATAATCCATGGACTCAACATTAGTCATAAAGAACTCATATACTTATTGCAAAAATCTACAAGTCATCAAAAACCAAGCACTACGCGCATGCTCCTAGGGGGATAGATTTGTAGGAAAATACCATCGCTCGTCTCCAACTGTCACTCATAAGGATGACAATCTAAGAACACCTCATATTTCAAATTTGTTACACAACGGTTACCATACGTGCATGCTACGTGACTTGCAAACTTCAACACAAGTATTCTTTAAATTCACAATTACCCAACTAGAATGACTCTATTATTACCACCTCCATATCTCAAAACAATTATCAAGTATCAAATTAATCATAGCATCCAATTTACTTCCTATGATAGTTTTTATTATACCCAACTTAGATGCACATCATTCTAGGACCAATTTTATAACCATAGCAAATACCATGCTGTTCTAAAAGACTCTCAAAATAATATAAGTGAAGCATGAGAGATCAACAATTTCTACAAAATTAAACCACCACCATGCTCTAGAAGTTATAAGTGAAGCACTAGAGCAAATCTATCTAGCTCAAAAGATATAAGTGAAGCACATAGAGTATTCTAATAAATTCCAAATCATGTGGCTTTTTCCCAAAAGTTGTGTACAACAAGGATGATTGTGGTAATCTAGAAAGCAAAGAATAATATCATACAAGATGCTACAAGCAAAACACATATCATGTGGCGAATAAAAATATAGCTCCAAGTAAAGTTACCGATAGACGAAGACAAAAGAGCCGATGCCTTCCGGGGCATCCCCAAGCTTAGGATTTTGGTTATCCTTGAATACCTTGGGGTGCCATGGGAATCCCCAAGCTTAGGCTCTTGCCACTCCTTATTCCACAGTCCATCAAATCTTTACCCAAAACTTGAAAACTTCACAACACAAAACTCAACAGGAAATCTCATAAGCTCCGTTAGTGTAAGAAAGAAAAACCACCACATAAGGTACTGTAATGAACTAATTATTTATTTATTTTGGTGTTAAAACTACTGTATTCCAACTTCTCTATGATTCATACCCCCCGATGCTAGCCATAGATGCATCAAAATAAGCAAACAACACACAAAAAACAGAATCTGTCAAAAACAGAACAGTCTGTAGAAATCTGTAACTTTCGAATACTTCTGGAACTCTACAAATCCTACCAAACTAGGACGTCCTAGGAAATATGTCTATTGATCTACAGCAAAAATAATCAACGCAAAAGCATGTTTCTGTGATTTATTGAATTTTTTTCTTGTGAGCGCAAAGTTTCTGTTTTTTAGCAGAATCAAATTAACTATCACCGTAGGTTATCCTGTAGGTTCTACTTGGCACAAACACTAATTAAAACATAAAACCACATATAAACAGAAGCTATATGAATTATTTATTACTAAACAGAATAAAAAGCAAGAAACAAAAATAAAATTGGGTTGCCTCCTAACAAGCGCTATCGTTTAACACCCCTAGCTAGGCATAAAAGCGAGGATAGATCTAAGTGTTGCCATCTTTGGCATTCAATTCATAAGTAGCTCACATGATAGATTCATAAGGTAATTTAACTTTATTTCTTGGAAAGTGTTCCATGCCTTTCCTTAATGGAAATTGGAATATAATATTCCCTTCCTTCATATCAATAATTGCACCAATCGTTCTAAGGAAAGGTCTACCAAGAATAATAGGACATGAAAGATTGCAATATATATCAAGAACAATAAATCTACGGGCACATAATTCATATTTGCAAAAATAAGAACATAATTGATCCTTACCAAAGGTTTCTTAATGGTGGAATCCGCAAGGTGCAAATTTAAAGAGCAATCATCAAAATCATGGAAACCTAGCACATCACATCAAGTTTTCGGAATCGTGGAAACACTAGCACCCAAATCACACAAAGCATAGCATTCATGATCTTTAATTTTAATATTTATAGTAGGTTCCTACTCATAATAAAGTTTTCTAGGTATAGAAACTTCCAAATTAAGTTTTTCCTCATAAGATTGCATCAAGGCATCAACAATATGTTTGGTAAAAGATTTATTTTGACTATAAGCATGAGGAGAATTCAACACGGATTGCAACAATAAAATACAATCTATTAAAGAAAAATTATCATAATTAAATTCCTTGAAATCCATAATAGTGGGTTCAATGCTATTTAAAGTCTTGACCTCTCCAATCCCACTTTTACCAAATTTAGCATCAAGATCTAAAAACTCCAAATTATTGGGACGCCTTTTAACTAAAGTTGACTCATCTCCAGTCCCATCATTATCAAGATTCATATTGCAAAAAAGGATTTAATAGGGGATACATCAATAACCTTTAGATCTTCACCATTATTATCATGGAGACTAGAAGAACACGCTTTTACAAAGCAATCTTTCTTAGCACGCAACCTAGCAGTTCTTTCTCTGCACTCATCAATGGAAATTCTCGTGGATTTGAGAGACTCATTGATATCATGCTTAGGTGTAATAGATCTAAGTTTCAAAGAATCAACATCAAGCGAAAGTCTATCGACGTTCCTAGCCAATTCATCAACTTTAAGCAAATTTATTTCAAGCAAAGCATTAAAATTCTTTTGAGAGATCATAAATTCTTTATCGCTATTCTCAAAATCAGAGGGAATCTTATTAAAATTTCCATAAGAGTTGTTGTAGGAATTACCATAATTATTAGAGGAATTACTAGGAAACGGTCTAGGATTAAAGTTTCCTCTATAAGCATTGTTACCAAAATTATTCCTACCAACAAAATTCACATCCATAGATTCATTATTATTATCAATCAAAGTAGACAAAGGCATATCATTAGGATCAATAGGAGCAATCTAGGTAGCAAACAATTTCATAAGTTCATCCATCTTTCCACTCAAAACATTAATTTGTTCTATAGCATGCACTTTTTTACTAGTAGATCTTTTCGTGTGCCATTGAGAATAATTAGCCATAATGTTATCAAGGAGTTTAGTAGATTCTCCTAATGTGATTTCCATAAAAGTGCCTCCCGCGGCCGAATCTAAAAGATTTCTAGAAGCAAAATTCAATCCAGCATAAATTTTTTGTATGATTATCCATAAGTTCGAACCATGAGTAGGGCAATTGCGAATCATTAATTTCATTCTTTCCCAAGATTGGGCAACATGCTCATGATCAAGTTGTTTAAAATTCATAATATCGTTCCTAAGGGAGATGATCTTAGCGGGAGGAAAATACTTAGAGATAAAAGCATCTTTGCACTTATTCCACGAATCAATACTATTCTTAGGCAAAGACGAAAACCAAGTTTTAGCACGATCTCTAAGTGAAAACGGAAATAACTTCAATTTAACAATATCATTATTCGTATCTTTCTTCTTTTGCATATAACACAAATCAACAAAGTTGTTTAGATGAGTAGCGGCATCTTCACTAGGAAAGCCAGAGAATTGATCTTTCATAACAAGATTCAACAAAGTAGCGATTTCACAAGATTCAACATCATTGAGAGGAGCAATTGGAGTGCTAAGGAAATCATTATTATTGGTATTGGAAAAGTCACACAATTTGGTATTATCTTGCGCCATAGTGACAAACAATCCAACACACAAGCACACAAGAAGGCAAGCGAAAGAGAGAGAGGAGAACGGGAAAGAGAGGGTGAATAAAACGGCAAGGGTGAAGTGGGGGAGAGGAAAATGAGAGGCAAATGACAAATAATGTAATGTGAGGGAGATGAGTTTGTGATGGGTACTTGGTATGTCTTGACTTGAGCGAAGACCTCCCCGGCAACGGCGCCAGAAATCCTTCTTGCTACCTCTTGAGCATGCGTTGGTTTTTCCCTTGAAGAGGAAAGGGTGATGCAGCAAAGTAGCATAAGTATTTCCCTCAGTTTTTGAGAGGCAATTGATCAATCCAGCAGGAGGCTCCTCAAAAGTCCCACGCACCTACCCAAACAAACAAGAACCTCGCAACCAACACGATAAAGGGGTTGTCAATCCCTTCACGGAAACTTGCAAAAGTGAGATCTGATAGAGAGAATAAGATAAGATAAATATTTTTGGTATTTTTATGATATAAATTGGAAAGTAAAAGATGCAAATAAAAGTAGATGAAAAACATATATGATAAAAGATAGACCCAGGGGCCATAGGTTTCACTAGTGGCTTCTCTCAAGATAGCATAAGTATTACGGTGGGTGAACAAATTACTGTCGAGCAATTGATAGAAAAGTGCATAGTTATGAGATTATCTAGGCATGATCATGTATATAGGCATCACGTCCGCAACAAGTAGATCGAAACGATTCTGCATCTACTACTATTACTCCACACATCGACCGACTGCTGCCTGCATCTAGAGTATTAAGTTCATGAAGAACAGAGTAACGCATTAAGAAAGATGACATGATGTAGACGGATAAACTCATGCAATATGATATAAATCCCATCTTTTTATCCTTGATGGCAACAATACAATACGTGCCTTGCTGCCCCTGCTGTCACTGGGGAAGGACACCACAAGATTGAACCCAAAGCTAAGCACTTCTTGCATTGCAAGAAAGATCAATACAGTACGCCAAACCAAACTAATAATTCGAAGATACTTGCGAAGATAACTTAATCACACATAAAAGAATTCAGAGGAGATTCAAATATTTCTCATAGATAAACTTGATCATAAACCCACAATCCATCGGATCTCAACAAACACACCGCAAAAAGAGTTACATCAAATAGATCTCCAAGAAGATCGAGGAGAACTTGGTATTGAGATTCAAAGAGAGAGAAGAAGCCATCTAGCTAATAACTATGGACCTGAAGGTCTGTGGTAAACTACTAACAACTCATTGGAGAGGCCTTGGAGATGATGTAGCGGCCCTCCCTGGTCGATTCCCCCTCCAGCAGAGCGCCGACGAAGGCTCCAAGATGGGATCTCGAAGATATAGAAGGTTGCGGTGGTGGAATTAGGTTTTAATGGTGCTCTCCGATGTTTTCAGGGTACGAGAGTATATATAGGTGAAGGAAGTACGTCGGTGGAACAATGAGGGGCCCACAAGGGTGGGCGCGCGCCCACCCCCAGGGGGCGTGCCGAGCACCCTCGTGGCCGCCTCGTTTGCAGCTTGACGTCCACTCCAAGTCTCCTGGATTGTGTTTGTTCCGAAAAGATCGCTCCCGAAGGTTTCATTCCATTTGGACGTCGTTTGATATTCCTTTTCTTCGAAACGCTGAAATAGGAAAAAAATAGTAATTCGGGATGGGCCTCGAGTTAGTAGGTTAGTCCCAAAAGTGATATAAAAGTGTAAAGTAAAGCCCATAAACATCCAAAACGGGTAATATTATAGCATGGAACAATAAAAAATTATAGATACGTTGGAGATGTATCATACATACCCTCAGCCCCGAGGGTGAACTACTCCCTCCTCGTCATGGAGAGCGTCAGGATGATGAAGATGGCCATCGGTGATGATCCCCCTTCCGGCAGGGTGCCGGAATAGGGTCCCGATTGGGTTTCCATGGATACAGAGGTTGCAGCGGCGGAACTCCCGATCTAGGTTCATTTTCAGGGGTTTCTATATTTATAGGAATTATTGGCATCAAGATCAAGTCAGGGGGGTCCACGAGGAGCCCACAAGACCGGAGGGCGTGCCCTCCACCCTTGTGGAGGCCTTGTGGCTCTTCTGGCCCAATTGTTTTGCTTCAGGGGCTTCTTTTGGTCAATAAAAAATTACCGTAAATTTTCAGGTCATTTGGACTCCGTTCGGTATTCCATTTCTGTAAAACTCAAAAACAAGGAAAAAGCAGACACTGACACCGAGCTCTAGGTTAATAGGTTAGTCCCAAAAATCATATAAATTATAATATAAAATATGCAGGATAGATAATATAATAGCATGGAACAATAAAAAATTGTACATACGTTGGACACGTATCAAGCATCCCCAAGCTTAATTCCTGCTTGTCCGCGAGTAGGTAAATGATAAAAATAGAATTTTTGATGTGGATGCTACTTGGCATATTTATCAATGTAATCTTCTCTATTGTGGCAAGAATATTCAGATCCATAAGATTCAAAACAAAAGTTTAATATTGACATAAAAACAATAATACTTCAAGCATACTAATAAGGCAATCATGTCTTCCGAAAATAACATGGCCAAAGAAAGTTAGCCCTACAAAATCATATAGTCTGGTTATGCTCCATCTTCATCACACAAAGTATTCAATTCATGCACAACCCCGATGACAGGCCAAGCAATGGTCCAACTTCGTTACATAACGGTTCACCATACGTGCATGCTACGGGAATCACAAACCTCAACACAAGTATTTCTACAATCCACAATTACTCACTAGCATGACTCTAATATCACCATCCTCATATCTCAAAACAATCATAAGTAATCAAACTTCTCATAGTATTCAATGCACTTTATATAAAAGTTTTTATTATATCCCTCTTGGATGCCCATCATATTAGGACTAAATTCATAACCTTAGCCAATTACCATGTTGTTTAAGACTCTCAAAATAATATAAGTGAATCATGAGAGTTCATCAATTTCTTCAAAATAAAACCACCGATGTGCTCTAAAAAGATATAAGTGAAGCACTAGAGCAAATGACAAACTACTCCAAAAGATATAAGTGAAGATCAATGAGTAGTCGAATAATTATGTAACTATGCGAAGACTCTCTAACTGATAAAAATTTCGGATATTGGGATATTATTCAAATAGAAATACAAAATAAAATAAAATGACATTGCAAGGATAGCATATATCATGTGAAGAAGCAAAAAACTTAGGCTCAATCAAAATTGACCGATAGTTGTTGAAGAAGAAAGGTGGGATGCCAACCCGGGCATCCCCAAGCATAGATGCTTGAGAGTTCTTGAAATATTAATTATGGATGCCTTGGGCATCCCCAAGCTTGAGATTTTGTGTCTCCTTAATTCCTTTCATATCGCGGTTTCCCTAATTCTCAGAAACTTCACCCACACAAAACTCAACAAGAACTCGTGAGATAAGTTAATATAAATCCATGCAAAACCTTATCATTCTCTACTGTAGAAAATACTAAAATTATATTTGACACTGCATACTAAATGCCTCTGCATATTTAATGCTCCCATCCTCGAATGGAATCATTAAACAAGCAAACATATGCGAACAATGCAAACATAACAGCAATTTGTCTAAACAGAATAGTCTATAAAGAATGCAAGAGGAATCATACTTTCCTAACTCCAAAAATTCTGAAAAATTACCACACTGTAGAAAATTTGTTGTTACTCATTGTGTAAAAAATTCAAGATTTTACCATGTTCCTATTCACCAATATTCAAAACATAACAACAAACTTTCTATTTTTAGAATATCAACATATAGACTTGTAAAATGAGCATGGTAAAGGTTATACTTGCATTTTTATTGAACTAAAAGATAGAAAACATGTCTATGAATAACAGCAAGCAAATATTATAAAGCAAGGACCTGTCGGATCTTGAGGCACCTTTTTCCATGGATGAGATTGATCAAGTTATCAAGGATTTACTCACCGATAGAGCCCCTGGCCGTGATGGATTTAATGGCACTTTCTTAAGAAAATGCTGGGATATTATGAAGCAGGATTTCTATACTTTGATCTGGGATTTTTTTTGGAGGAAATTGTGATATAGAAAGTATAAATACTGCTTTTATTACTCTCGTACCTAAGATTTCTGATCCTGCAAATATGAATGACTTCAGGCCCATATCCCTGGTCAGTCTTCCTCTCAAAATCATTACTAAACTTATGGCCAACAGAGCTCAGAAAATCATCACTTCTGTTATTCATCAAAACTAGTATGGTTTTATTAAGGGAAGAAACATCCAAGATTGTCTGGGATATGCTTTTTAATATCTAAACTTACAAGAAAGTAAATGGGAGGAGTTTGGAGGGAGCAAACGCAATGTTGACATGGAGATTTTTGGCGTGGTTCTGATAGGTGGTGCTATCGTACATCCACATTGATGGAGACTTCAACCCACAAAGGGTAGCGGCTGCACGAGTCCATGGAGGACTCCACCCACGAAGGGTCCACGAAGAAGCAACCTTGTCTATCCCACCATGGCCATCGCCCACAAAAGACTTGCCTCACTAGGGTAGATCTTCACGAAGTAGGCGATCTCCTTGCCCGTACAAACTCCTTGGTTCAACTCAACAATCTTGACGGAGGCTCCCAAGTGACACCTAACCAATCTAGAAGACATCACTCTCCAAAAGGTAATAGATGGTGTGTTGATGATGAACTCCTTGCTCTTGTGCTTCAAATGATAGTCTCCCCAACACTCAACTCTCTCTCATAGGATTGGATTTGGTGGAAAGATGATTTGAGTGGAAAGCAACTTGGGGAAGGCTAGAGATCAAGATTTATGTGGTTGGAATGGAATATCTTGGTCTCAACACATGAGTAGGTGGTTCTCTCTCAGAAAATGAATGTTGGAAGTGTAGGCATGTTCTGATGGATTTCTCCACGAATGAAGAAAGGGTGGAGGGGTATATATAGCCTCCACACAAAATCTAACCATTACACACAATTTGCCAAACTCGGTGAGGCCAAATCATGAAACTCGGTCAGACCGACTTAGTTCATAATGTGACCGTTAGGCATTTCGGTGGGACCGACATGTCAACTCGGTGGGACCGATTTCTTTAGGGTTAGGGAATAACGTGATCGCGGTGAGACTGATTACACAAACTCGGTGGGACCGACTTTGGTAATAAGTTAACCAAAGAGTTGGTTAGGCAAACTCGATGGGATCGATTCACTCATCTCGGTGAGACCGAAATGTTACGAAAGGGAAACAGGGAGTTTGCATTGCGAACTCGGTGGGACCGATCGCACATCTCAGTTAGACCGAAACGTTACGAAGGGAAACAGAGAGTTTGCCATCCCATCTCGATGAGACCGAGATCCCTATCGGTGAGACCGAAGTGACTAGGGTTTCTGGAAGTGGCTATGTCAAATGAACTCTGTGGCACCGGATAGATCAAATCGGTGGGGCCGAGTTTGACTTTTGGTTTGGGACATATGTGGATATGAGAAAGTGGTTCAGGGCTTTGGAGCATATCACTAAGCACTTTGAGCAAGCAAGCCATTAAGCAACACCTCATCCCCTTTTAATAGTATTGGCTTTCCTATGGACTCAATGTGATCTTGGATCACTAAAAGTAAAATGTAGAGTCTTGAGCTTTAGAGCTTGAGCCAATCCTTTGTCCTTAGCATTTTGAGGGGTCCACATTCCTAATCCATGCCATGCCAATCATTCAACTTTCCTGAAATATTCATCTTGAAATATAATTAGTTCAATGAGCTATATGTTGTTAATAATTACGAAAACCACCAAGGGATAATTGCACTTTCAGATCCACACTCCCCCTGCTATATATTATCACTTCTAACTTATTACAATCAGTTGTTAATGCTACCTCGGCAAATGGTGAGATCTCACTTCCTATCAACCATGCATATGGTCAAGATTATCCTATCATTCAATATGCAGATGACACTTTAATGATTATGCCTGCTAATGAAGATCATCTTATCCGTCTTAATACTTACTCAACCTCTTCAGCCTATCTACTGGTCTTTTTGTTAACTACAACAAATCTTCCATGATTCCCATTAACATGGACCATCAGTCTGTTTCTTTGCTTGTAAACTCCTTTGGATGTAAGGTTGAAAGTCTTCCTTTTACATATCTGGGTTTACCTATGGGCACCACCAAGCCCACTGTCATGGATCTCATCCATGTCATATCCAAAATTGATAAGAGACTATCTGGTGTGGCAAGATTTATGAATCACTCTGGCAGACTTACATATGTCAATTCTGTTGTTTCTTCCATGCCCATATTTGCTATGTGCTCACTTAAAGTTCACTTCCACATACTGGATCATGTGGATAAATCTAGTACAAATTTCCTATGGTATGGAAATGAGATTAACAAAAAAGGCAAATGTCTAGCCAGCTGGGATATGATATGCAAGCCAAAGAATCAAGGGGGGCTAGGTGATTTAAACTTAAGAGAGCAATATAAAGCCCTCCTTACAAGCATATATATAAATTCTACAATAAGATTGATGTTCCTTGGGTCAAACTTATATGGGAGGCTTACTATCAAAACAATGAAGTCCCACATTCCAACAACAACAAAGGCTCTTTTTGGTGGAAAGATTGTATGAAAATGTGTGATATGTTCAAAGATATGACTTCATGTGAGGTTAAATTAGGAAACTCCTCTATGTTATGGGATGACAACTGGAATGGAGAGATTATGAAGCTTAAATACCCTGAGTTACACTCTTTCAACTTGTAGGAATCAGGGCTGCCAAAGAAGTTGAAAATCATTACAGCTTATTCCAACTTCCAATGTCTATTATTGCACACTAACAGTTTCATCTACTATCTGGTCAGTTATACAACATCAGAAACAACATAATCATGATACCTATAATTTCTCATGGGGCAGCAATACTAATATGACCAAGAGGATTTATAATTATTTAATGAGAAATGATGATGCTGCTGAGACTTTCAAGTGGATACCGAAGTCATGATGTCTTCCTAAGCACACAATTTTTTGCTGGTTAATGTTAAATGACAGGATAAACACTTGCGATTTACTGACCAGGAAGAATATGCACCCTGATTCGACTAGGTGTGTCATATGCAATGTTGAAGATATGGAAGACAGAATGCACCTGCTCTTTTCCTTCCCATTTAGCCAGGGATTTTGGTGGAACATTGGTTTTGAATGGAACTCAGATTTGGATATTCATGATATGATAATTGAAGCTAAACAAAGATATCAACTTAATCATTTCATGGAAGTTATGATAGTGGGATGTTGGAGCATATGGAATCAAAGAAATGGTTTGATATTTGAAGGGATTCCATGTTCAATCTATGAATGCAGACATGACTCTCTCAGAACCTTCCAATTAACCATGCTGAGAGCTAAACCTAGTCTTTAGGATGGCATGTCATCCTGGATTGATAATATCTAAGTCTTTTTATTCTTTTTTCTCATTAGTTATCTCTGATGGTCCCCCCACCAACCATTGTAAAGACTTATGTTACTTTTGCTTCATAGATGAAAATGACACACAGTAGGGTTGTTGCCTTACTATTTTATGGTAAAAAAACAGCAAGCAAATAATCAAAATAAAATAATGCTCTAGGCAAAACACATATCATGTGGTAAATAAAAATATAGCCTCAAGTAAGGTTACCGATGAATGAAGACGAAAAAGGGGATTCCATCCGGGGCTCTTGGCTGTCCTTGAATATTACCTTGGGGTTCCTTGGGCATCCCCAAGCTTAGGCTCTTTCCACTCCTTATTCTGTAGTCCATTGAAACTTTACCCAAAACTTGAAAACTTCACAACACAAAACTCAACAGAAAGTCTTATGAGATATGTTTGTATAAGAAAGAAAATCACCACTTAGGTACTATTGCGAACTCATTCTAAATTCATACTGGTGTTATATCTATTGTATCCAACTTCTCCATGGTTCATACCCTTTGATACTACTCATAGATTCATCAAAATAAGGAAACAACACATAGAAACACAATTTGTTTAAAACAGAACAGTCTGTAGTAATGTGGAAACTTTCCATACCTATGTAACTCCAAAATTCTGAAAAATTAGGACAACATAGACAATTTGTATATCAATATTGCGTAAAAAATTCAGATCAAAAGAAGGTTCCAGTGAATTTGCAAAATTCCTGGACCGAGCGCAGAAGTTTCTATTTTTGCACAGAATCAAGTCAACTATCATCCACACTATCCCAAAGGCTTTACCCTGCACTTTATTGAAACAAAAGCAATAAAACATGATTATTACAGTAGCATAATCCTGTGGACACACAAAAATAGTAAGGGTAATGTTAGGTTATCTCCCAACAAACGCTTTTCTTTAATGCCTCTTTAGCTAGCCATGATGATGTCAATGATACTCACATAAAAGATAAGAATTGAAACACAAAGAGAGCATCATGAAGAATATGACTAGCACATTTAAGTCTAACCCACTTCCTATGCATAGGGATTTTGTGAGCAAACAACTTATGGGAACAAGAATCACCTATCATAGGAAGGCAAAACAAGCAAAACTTCAAGATTTTCAGCATAAAGAGAGGAAACTTGATATTATTGCAAATCCTACAAGCATATTGTCCTCCCTCATAATAATTTTCAGCAGCATCATGAATGAATTCAACAATATAACTATCACATAAAGCATTATTTTCATGATCTACAAGCATAGAGATTTTCTTACTCTCCACATAAGCAAATTTATTCTCATAAATAGTAGTGGGACCAAACTCAACAAAATAACTATCATGTGAGGCATAATCCAATTGAATAGTTATCATTATTATTTTTAGCATACATGTCATCACAATAATCATCATAGATAGCAACTTTGTTCTCATAATCAATTGGAACCTCTTCCGAAATAGTGGATTCATCACTAAATAGAGACATGACCTGTCCAAATCCACTTTCATCAATATAATCATCATAAATAGGAGGCATGCTCTCATCATAATATATTTTCTCATCAAAACTTGGGGGACTAAAAATATCATATTCATCAAACATAGCATCCCCAAACTTGTAGCTTTGCATATCATTAGCATCATGGATATTCAAAGAATTCATACTAACAACATTGCAATCATGCTTATCATTCAAAGAACTCAACATTGCACTCTTCCTCTAGCAACTGAGCACAATTATCGGAATCCTTATTTTCACAAAAGACGTTAAAAAGATGAAGCATATGAGGCAACCTCAATTCCATTTTTTTGTAGTTTTCTTTTATAAACTAAACTAGTGATAAAACAACAAACTAAAAGATTCAATTGCAAGATCTAAAGATATACCTTCAAGCACTCACCTCCCCAGCAACAGCGCCAGAAAAGAGCTTGATGTCTACTATGCAACCTTTCTTATTGTGGATGTTGTTGGGCCTCCAAGTGCAGAGTTTTGTAGGACAGTAGCAAATTTCCCTCAAGTGGATGACCTAAGGTTTATCCGTGGGAGGCGTAGGATGAAGATGGTCTCTCTCAAACAACCCTGCAACCAAATAACAAAGAGTCTCTTGTGTCTCCACCACACCCAATACAATGGTAAGTTGTATAGGTGCACTAGTTCGGCGAAGAGATGGTGATACAAGTGTAATATGGATGATAGATATAGGTTCTTGTAATCTGAAAATATAAAAACAGCAATGTAACTAGTAACAAAAGTGAGCAAAAACGGTATTGCAATGCTTGAAAACAAGGCCTAGCACTACTACAGGATGCTGCTAACGCGACACTACGATCAGAGACCCTTCGTCGAAACTGTGTGCGATGCAATAATCGCAAACGGTGGTGTAAAAAAATCGTCAAAAAAGTTCAAAATGTTTGCGATGACGGATGCATCAAACACGGTTCAGATTTTTGTTGCATGTGTGATTCAGGGCATACAGTTCAGTTCAATTAACTGTTTGCGATGAGGAGGAACAAAAGAAATGAGCTGCTAGATGAAGGTGTGTGCGATGTAGAGCATACGGTTCGCTCAGATGAACTGTTTGTGATGAGGTAGAACAACAGAAACGGGCAGCCAGATGAAGGTGTGTGCGATATATGGCATAAAGTTCACTCGGATAAACTGTTTGCGTTTAGCCAAGAGAACAGAAATGATTCAACTTAACAAGATGTGTGTGATACGCGGAAAACAGGTCTGTAATTGGAAATGTGTGGGAAGACCAATAACAACACCGACGATTCCTATTAACAAGCCATGTGTGTTGTGAGCAAACGATTGCTGGTATACAATTGTTAGTGATTGATGAAATCATCACCTACGGGTTCCATTGTTTAGTCTGTGTGCGATGTGATTTTCTCTGTCTACAGAGCATCAACATATATATACTTAAAAAGACAACAATGCATAACCAAATTAAGCATACAATTACGCAAGTGACTACACACATAAGATTTTCACACACCAAAGTAGTCAATTACATGCATACTAAACTAGGAGAAACAAGGATCTAATCATCTACTTCTTGTTGCGATGACACTTGCCATTGCTCTGCTTCCGGCTGGATCCCTGGTTGTTTTTGGGAAGGAGGCACTTCCTCATGTCAATGATTCGCCTGTACATATCGTAACACATGTACGCCTCCTTGGACGCGTACACAACGTGAGCTTTGTCGAGTTTCTCCATCCAGGACCAGTGCTAGGCACATTTGTCCTTGTTGGAGGAATCCTTCATGTCTCTATAGTAGGGGTCGATGATGACCTCGGCGAGGTGAAACAGTGAGTCCTTCTCATGCTCAGTCCTTCTCATGCTCCTTGCTGCCCCAGATCTTGTATTGGCCCTGGATGTCGACAAGATTCTGGCAGGCGATGCCCGAATTTTCGAGCACCTTGACATCGTTGGTGATATCCACCGTAGCGAACATGTACTGGGGGATGGTAACAAAACTGGCGAAATGCTCGCAAGGCCTTGTGGCCAGGCAGTAGTGGTAGACGAGGACGTGGTTGCGCACGCACATATCGGTGATAGCGACCTTGGGACGAGACCCGTCACGAGTGCGGGTGTACTCGAGGTCGAACCCGACCACCTTGTACTTCTCCTCTGCAAGCAACAGGTCCATGATGTCGATGGAGTGCTCCACCCAGACCGGGTTGTTGGTGTACACCACCGAGAGCTTCGTGAACCTTCGGTGGGTGTCCACCACGGCATGCATGGTGAACTACTACTCGTCGGCGGCAGCCGCTCGGAGCGCCATTGGAGCCACGTAGGATACCCTCTAAGAACTTGTCGTGGTGGGTGTGCTTCTTGCAATGGTGGGGCGCGATCAAAAGGTTGAAGAGACACAAGAGGCTTAAATGGCCACTGTAACAAATGGGGGTCAGCTAGCCTGTAATCATCACGTCTTTTCACGGCTTTCGTAGTGGAGGATTCCAGTGCATGCTTGATAACACCGCACCGCAGTTTGACCATGCGTGGGCTCGAAGAGGCGCCAAATGTATCATTGGTGAGCGTGTTCATGTGCTACCACGCAGTTTACCACGCAAGCTTCCCGCCCGGCTTGGTTTGCCATGCGTCATCTAGAAGAGGGACAAATCATGGGCATTTATTGGCAAAAAGCTTTGTAAAAACAAAGTGTGTGGAATGACTTCGGTCATAAGTTTACCCATGGGTGATGAGATCAAAGTTACATAGAAGGGTGATGATGGACACTCGAGTGCGATAATTAATTATGCGCTCTACAGGGGACACGGTGGAAGAAACCAACTGTGTGCGATGATGTCAAAGATCATAGTCGAGTTAGCTATACACATCGTGTGCTATGAGATTGACAAGGTAAACAGATTCGAGAATGGTTAATAAAATCAAATCTAAGACCATTGCATATTAAGGTCAAAATAGTGCTACCAATATACGAATCTCATATGATGCCATTTCAACGATTGTACCACAAAAACTCAAAATATTACAAGGTTCAAATTCCAGAGTTATATGGATCAAATTCAAAGATTACAAGGTTCAAACTGATATTAGAAATGAAATTCAACTCATCAGCTGCAAACGCTCGCGCAGGTCCACTGAACATGGATATCAAGGAGGTTCAAACTAATATTACCACTTCTATGTCCGGTTTCGAAACCTCACAACTTTTGCAAAGGGGTCATCCACTGAGAAGTCATGTATGGGGTTGACACGATGAGTTCCGGTTACTCTGTCATCTGAAGTTCCAAAATGAAATTCAGCATTTTTGGAGCCTATTCCATTCTACCGCAGGCGCCGACGCTGATCAACAAACCATTCATTTTTGCGAAATAAATGTAGGGCAAACCTCATTACCT
The DNA here is from genome assembly GCF_002162155.2 of Triticum dicoccoides. Classification (NCBI taxonomy): domain Eukaryota; kingdom Viridiplantae; phylum Streptophyta; class Magnoliopsida; order Poales; family Poaceae; genus Triticum; species Triticum dicoccoides. The sequence continues at coordinate 209,250,097 of NC_041383.1, forward strand.
TCAGCACCCTTACTCTAACAACAAAGAACCCGACGAATATAATCTCTAGTACTGGTAGGAGTTCAAAGTAATTTTTGAGAGATGTAGATCTAGGCATTCGACGTGATTGTTATATTGTATCACATTATCCACCACTGGGCCTATTCTTATCTGCAAAAGACGAAAATGTGTTAGTGCCTAGATGCAGTTTTGAACACAACTACAGTCCTATTTGGTTTGCAGGATTTGTAAAATGCACTAACATGCCATCTTCGATCTGACATGATTAACATGGGCATTAACATGCCATCTTCGATCTTCACAAGATGTTGGAGTGGATGATAAGTTCCCTAAGAAAACTAGTACGGATGAATCCAAAGGAGAAATGCATATGGATTGTAACCATATGGATCAAGCAATGTCATTGTAAACTTGGAAAAGGAGACATCTATGTACTGAAATCCTCCAAAAGAATCCTTCAGAAATCATAGTACATTGTCATTGTAAACTTGGAAAAGGGTGCCACAAATTGAACTCCCTTATGGTTAACATTTAACAGGTAAGGAACATCACCTCAATATATAGCTTCTCCAGGCACATAAAGCATCTCAGGAAACTGACAACTTGCTCGAGGTTGGGGCCGATAGATTCTAGTTCCAAGACCATCACTATGCGTAGTTTCGCGGTCAAGCTTGTCGGAATCATTTTATGAATGACAGACGAACAAACATCTTCAAAATTAGAAATAATGTTAATTTGTAGAAGGAGAGGTAGAAGGTGGTTGTTGTACCTGAATGGGTGTGGATCCAATGACAAGTTCCGAGTATTTGTCAGAAGAGTAGCCCAGCACTGTAATTTTGGCGCAGAAATGACATTGATTCTTGTTGGACCTACTTGATCAAGTACAAGTAATCTCTCAAGTGTAGGTGTGTCCTCAATGACCATACCATGGTACACATCTTGTGATGTCTTCCTGCTGAACCAGCAACACACATAAATAGTTCAGAGAGTCATGGAGGTGGTGTGGAATGTACTCAACACATTGATCGCCTGAAGATGAAGGTACTCGAGTGCAGTACAGCCATGGAACAGGCGCTCCATGTCACCATTTGAGAGGGATACGGCGATGAGCTCGAGGTGCTTTAGTCGTGGTAGAATAATAGCGGGTGCGTCATTAAGAGGGGGGAATGGCAGTTCCTGAACTTGGCGACGCACAGCGTGGGTGCGAGGCAGAGCGCAGACGTTGGCAGCGAGCGCATATGTCCATCACCAAAGGTGAGCTCCTCGAGCTGATCTAGGGCGGGGGATCGGAACTAGTCGTCAAGCTTGGCTCGGTCCCTACCATTGGAACGGAACTTGCCCATTCTAAGGCCTCTGGTTGGGCCAAGGTGAATATCAGATCTTGGAGAACGCATCCAAGCTTTTGCGATAGCCATGGCAGAGCTCGTGGGTGTCAATGAGGTCGAGAGGGGTGAAGTTCCATAGGGGGCGCCACCATCGGGAAAGAATGGTTCTCCGTGCCCCATATTTGATTGGGAGGAGGGAGATGATGATTGTCAACATATCACCGCTCATGAAGTCTAGGCCTGCTAGAGTCGCTTGTGGTTCTAGCTCGCCCCGCCTCCGCTTGTTGGCAGCCCAATTCCCCACCTCTGGAGTTTCCTTGTCAGCGGCGCTTTCTGATAGAAATGGGAGTACAAGGAATATTTAGTTAAAATAGGGCAATAGAAAAGTGTATTGGTAACTAGAAGTTATTAGGTAGGAATATAGTAAGAAAAGGGAATGGCAACTGGTTCATTTGACATTGCTGGGTAAGTCAACATGTAGATAGTTGAAAAGAAAACTTACTTCGACCAAAGTCTGGACGAATGATTTTGTCGGGGAAGTTGGCATATATCTCATGACCAGGCCCTTTTATGTGTAGCGCAATTTTAGTGCCAGCTTTCAGTACATAAAACTTAGAAATTTCTTTCCAAAAGCCAGCGCCAAAATAGGAGTCACCATGTTCATCAAGTCTTACAGTAGCAACGATTGTAAACCCATGGTTTGTGTGCAGTATCGCATCCGTGCTGCCTTGATCTATGTAAAAGGAAAAATTGTGCACTACATAATCTGTTGCATAGCAAGGGATGCACTGTACAAAATGGTAGGATTGTTAAAGAAAGTATGGTAACATGCAAATATGGGCCCAAATTGAAAGAACTGTACAACAGTTGAAATCGATGGACAAAAATCTGTCATTAAACAGATAGGGTAAACATGATGTCATGGAAATATGAGAGTAATCGAAAGAATAATACATCGGTAATTTTCCTAATATAGAAAGAAGAGGGGAAAATCCCCTTTGACGTATATGGTGCATGTGGCACCTTTTATCCAAATGTAGCAATATTTAGAATATGTTCAGGAAAGTAGGCCATGCCAACCGATTTAGGGTGAGATTGACCATATTGCACGCATCCTCAAGTCATTTGGTACGGTGAGATGGAATCTCCGACGGAGGTCATAAAGTCCTGATGTGTCAGCGCACTCTACACTTCAAGAATGAAAGAAAACCCTCAAATCAGCTCGAATAAAAATGAATTCACAGCGATTTCCGCCTGGTTATTAAAGGACGCAGATGAAGTGGGATAAGAGATGAGATAATATCCCATTAATTTAGTTACCATGTCGTCCATGAGAAAGAACCCTCATTACGACAGATTCCCCAACCGAGCGGAGCTGGGTCGATCGCGAGCAGCGTCGAGAAAGTCGATGGTGATAGGCGGCGGCAAGCGGAAGTGGCGAAATGAGGTGGGGTTTGCCGGCAGTCTGGCGGCGGTGGCAGGCATCGAGCTAAGTGGTTACCGCCGCGATAGGCGGTGCCATGCATAGACGCGAAGGAGCTTGTGCAGGTGTGAATGGGGACCGGAGCTAGGGGGTGGTGGGCGAGGGTGAGGGTTTCTGTGACGTGGGGATGGCGAGGGTTTTCTTTTTTCTTTTTTGAATTGGGTGGTGAGGGTTTTATGTCCCACAAAGAATTTCGGAGGCAATGGTTTGCTAGAGCCAACCGTGTGTGATTGACGCAACATGCAAAACGAAAGTCATTGCACATGGTTCCAATTTTGGGAAGTGTGTGTGATTGACGTATTATCTCCGTCCTGGTTTATTGGTCCCCTTTGTAATTTGTACCAAACTTGAACCAAATATTTAACTAAGAAATGTTTATGCATGTCACCAAAAACTATATCATTGAACACTATGTTCAAATACGCATCCAACGATATAATTTTTGCTAACCTACACTAATATTTTGTTAGTTAAATCTTTGGTCAACATTTAACACAAATTACAAAGGGGACCAATAAACGAGGACGGAGGTAGATCCATCAACCGAAACTGATTGCATCCATATCCCACAGTTAGACATAAGTACACATAGATTAAACATACTCAGACATAGATAATAAGCGTACACGTACACAAGCATAGTTCAACCATCATTTAGCATGCTCAAGCGTACATAGATCGATCCCACATCTCATCTCACATGCCGGCACGATCCTGAAGCTTCTCCAGGTACTCGGCGTACGCACCGTGGGCCACCCTGCGAGAATATTTCTGCCTGAAGGAGCCAACGACCCATCCTCTTGCATGCGCCAGAACACTTAGATACGCGTCATGAAGCTTGTAGTTGCAAAATCGGCATCGATAGCCACCGTCCTAGGTCCTAACACGCCTGTTATGCATTCCCGCATAAAGCTCCCTCGGGATTTGCCTCTTGTACCTCCTCTGGACATCTTCATCCTCGCTGTCCACATCGTCAGATACCACCTATACAAATAGTTAAAAAAATGTGGCGTCAAATTAATGGTTACAAACTAATCTCTAGCGAACATTTGGCAGTTGCCAAACATTGACATCAAATCAACAATTACATGCCATGAAGCAGGATTAGGAATTTATCGCTATTTATTTATACATATCCAGATATTATGGTTTGATTTTTAAGCACATTCGTCTATGTACAGACCAATCTTGAAGAAAATAATGGCACAAACATATGTAGGTCATTCAAAATCAATTGTCAAATCCTATCTAGGAATTATTAACACGAACACTAACCCTAGTCAGATTACTAACGGAAATCATTTCCACAAATGAAACAACTAATCACTTATTACTTGTACCATTCAAACAATCAATACACTACACGGATCTAACGAAACTTACTCAGATTTCATGGATTGGGAGAACATAACCATAGAATTTCTATTCCAAAAAGGGGGAGGCAGGAGTAACCAGAGAAACCCTGGGATCTATTTCACACATAAATGGGTATAGATGACTAACCAGTTGTCCGTCGTCGTCGGAGTCATCGTCGGAGTGGTCGTCGGAATCGTCACCTGAGTCGGTGTGGAACTCCACCTTCGACCGTGGAAGCTCGACGCTGTCGACGGTGTCAGGGTGCAGCAATAACTCGCCGGCAGTGATGGCAACCTCTATCTCCATATCCACGCCGTGCTCCGGTGCTTTAGCAGCCCTGGCGTTGCCACTCCCTCTGATGGGGCGCTTCGACAACATCCTCATACATTGACGACTTTGATGACTGAGAGCGGAGTCGAGGATGCGAGCGGAGAGAGAGGATTATGTATGTGGCGAGGATGGGGGGTGCGGCTTCTCGGGCACACCATTAATATGGCAGAGCTCTTAATATGTAGTAGTGGGAGAGAGGCGGGCGACGGGCAAACCGCTAGCTCGCCTCCCGGTGAGCCTGCACACCGGACTGCTGGCATACCTACTGTCATTTCACACAGCTACTCGTGTGCCTCCTGATGACACTGCGAGCATGCCTCCGTCAATTCACACACCTGCACGCACGCCTCCCGGTTAGCCTATGCGGCGGACTGGTCGCATGCGTCCTGATAACCCACAAGTATAGGGGATCGCAACAGTTTTCGAGGGTAGAGTATTCAACCCAAATTTATTGATTCGACACAAGGGGAGCCAAAGAATATTCTCAAGTATTAGCAGTTGAGTTGTCAATTCAACCACACCAGGAAAACATAATATCTGCAGCAAAGTATTTAGTAGCAAAGTAATATGGAAGTGGCGGTAATAGTGGCAAAAGTAAGAGTAGTTGTTTTGTAGTAATTGTAATGGTGGCAACGGTAAAGTAACTAAGCAAAGATCAATATGTGAAAAGCTCGTAGGCATTGGATCAATGATGGATAATTATGTCGGATGTGATTCCTCATGCAACAGTTATAACATAGGGTGACACAGAACTAGCTCCAGTTCATCAATGTAATGTAGGCATGTATTCCAAATATAGTCATACATGCTTATGGAGAAGAACTTGCATGACATCTTTTGTCCTACCCTCCCGTGGCAGCGGGGTCCTATTGGAAACTAAGGGATATTAAGGCTTCCTTTTAATAGAGTGCCTGACCAAAGCATTAACACTTAGTGAATACATGAACTCCTCAAACTACGGTCATCACCGGGAGTGGTCCCGATTATTGTCACTTCGGGGTTGCCGGATCATAACACATAGTAGGTGACTATTCACTTGCAATATAGGATCAATAACTCACATATATTCATGAAAACATAATAGGTTCGGATCTGAAATCATGGCACTCAGGCCCTAGTGACAAGCATTAAGCTTAGCAAAGTCATAGCAACATCAATCTTAGAACATAATGGATACTAGGGATCAAACCCTAACAAAACTAACTCGATTACATGGTAAATCTCATCCAACCCATCACCGTCCAGCAAGCCTACGATGGAATTACTCACGCACGACGGTGAGCATCACGAAATTGGTGATGGAGGATGGTTGATGATGACGACGGCGACAAATTCCCCTTCCCGGAGCCCCGAACGGACTCTAGACCAGCCCTCCCGAGATAGATTAGGGATTGACGACGGCTCTGTATCGTAAAACGCGATGAGTCCTTCTCTCTGATTTTTTTCTCCCCGAACGTGAATATATGGAGTTGGAGTTGAGGTCGGTGGAGCCTCAGGGGGGCCACGAGATAGGGGGTGCACCCCCACCCTCGTGGACAGGGTGTGGGCCCCCTGGTCTTGATTCTTTCGCCAGTATATTTTATTAATTCCAAAAATATTCTCCGTGAAGTTTCAGGTCATTCCAAGAACTTTTATTTCTGCACAAAAATAACACCATGGCAATTCTGCTGAAAACAGCCTCAGTCCAGGTTAGTTCCATTCAAATCATGCAAGTTAGAGTCCAGAACAAGGGCAAACGTGTTTGGAAAAGTAGATACCATGGAGACGTATTAACTCCTCCAAGCTTAAACCTTTGCTTGTCCTCAAGCAGTTCAGTTGACAAACTGAAAAGTGATAAAGAAAAACTTTTACAAACTCTGTTTGCTCTTGTTGTTGCAAATATGTAAAGCCAGCATTCAAGTTTTCAGATTATGAACTAACCACATTCACAATAACATTTAGGTCTCATGTTTACTCATATCAATGGCATAATCAACTAGCGAGCAATAATAATAAATCTCGGATGACAACACTTTCTCAAAATAATCATAACATGATATAAAAAGATGGTATCTCGCTAGCCCTTTCTGAGACCGCAAAACATAAATGTAGAGCACCTTTGAAGATCAAGGACTGACTAGACATTGTAATTCATGGTAAAAGAGATCTAGTCATAGTCATACTCAATATAAATTAATAGCAATGCATGCAAATGACAGCGGTGCTCTCCAACTGGTGCTTTTTAATAAGAGGATGATGACTCAACATAAAAGTAAATAGATAGGCCATCCGCAGAGGGAAGCAGGGATTTGCAGAGGTGGGAGAGCTCGAGTTTTGAAACAAAGATAAATAATATTTTGGGCTGCATACTTTCATTGTCAACATAACAACCAAGAGATCTCGATATCTTCCATGCTACACACATTATAGGCGGTTCCCAAACAGAATGGTAAAGTTTATACTCCCCCACCACCAACAAGCATCAATCCATGGCTTGCCCAAAACAATGGGTGCCTCCAACTAACAACAATCCTCGGGGAGTTCTGTTTGAAATTATTTTGCTTTGAGCATGGGACTGGGCATCCTGGTTACCGGCCATTTTCTCGTGAGTGAGGAGCGGAGTCCACTTCTTGTGAGAATATCCCACCTAGCATGGAAGATATAGACAACCCTAGTTGATACATGGGTTGTTCGAGCATACAAAACATAATTTCATTTGAAGGTTTAGAGTTTGGCACATACAAATTTACTTGGAACGACAAGTAAATACCGCATATAGGAAGGTATGGTGGACTCATATGGAATAACTTTGGGGTTTATGGAAGTGGATGCACAAGCAGTATTCCCGCTTAGTACAAGTGAAGGCTAGAAAGAGACCTGGAAGCGACCAACTAGAGAGCGACAACAGTCATGAACATGCATTAAAATTAATCAACGCTGAGTGCAAGCATGAGTAGGATATAAATCACCATGAACATAAATATCGTGGAAGCTATGTTGATTTTATTTCAACTACATGCGTGAACATGTGCCAAGTCAAGCCATTTGAATCGTTCAAAGGAGGATACCACCCTATCATAACACATCACAACCATTTTAATAGCATGTTGGCACGCAAGGTAAACCATTATAAACTCCTAGCTAGTTAAGCATGGCATGAGCAGTTATAATCTCTAATTGTCATTGCAAACATGTTTCATTCATAATTGGCTGAATCAGGAACGCTGAACTAATCATATTTACAACAACAAGATAGGTCGAGTTCATACCGGCTTCTCTCATCTCAATCAGTCCATCATATATCGTCATTATTGCCTTTCACTTGCACGACTGAACGGTGTGAATAATAATAATAGTGCACATGCATTGGACTAAGCTGGAATCTGCAAGCATTTAATACAAGGGAGAAGACAAGGTAATATGGGCTCTTGGTTAAGTCAATAGTAATGCAAGTGAGAGCCACTGAACATTTTCATCATGGTCTTCTCCTCTCGACCCCCAAAGAAAAGAAAAGAAATAAAACTATTTACACGGGAAAGCTCCCAACAAGCAAAAGAAGAACGAAAAATCCTTTTGAGTTTTCTTTTAATTACTACTACAAGCATGGAATGTAGACTAGCCAATTATTATTATTTTGCACAAGAAGAAGGCTTAGAAAAGAAAATAAACTAGCATGGATAGTACAATGAAAAAGTATGAGCACCGACAACTAGAATGAGTGTGTGAACATGAATGTAATCTCGGTGAGAAATACATACTCCCCCAAGCTTAGGCTTTTGGCCTAAGTTGGTCTATGGCCACGGCTCGCCTGGCGGATATCCAAAGTTGTAACTGGGGTCATACTGAGATGCAACCTCTACTGCCTGCCGGACTATAGCTTGGAGGCGAGCTGCTTCAGTCCCCCTCTCATACTCGTTTGCCTCTTCCCTGGTTATGACATATCTCCCTCTTGCCTGAAAGTTAAAGAAAGTAGAATTCTGGGAGGGCAACGTGAACAGTGCATGGCATGTCAAAGATTAGTCGGTACTGGATAGGCTGTTCATTCCTCTCAATAAACTGATGGCGAACCATATCATTGTAATCTAGATAAGTAGGATGCAACTCCATATCATTTTCATCAATGGGTACCTCAAGAAAATTAGCTAAACAGGTTGCATAAATTCCACCAAACAAATCTCCACTTATACTGTTATGATGCAACCTTCGTGCAACAATCACCCCCAAGTTATATTGTTTATCTCCTAATACCGCACTTTTGGGAACACAAAGATCTGGAACGCACATGTGACAAGCTTCATCTTTACCATTAATGCATCTACCTATAAAGAGAGAAAAATAATGTATGGAAGGAAAATGAATGCTCCCTATGGTAGCTTGTGTGATTTCTCTAGATTCCCCCACAGTGATACTAGCAAGAAAGTCTTTATATTCAGATTTGCGAGGTTCACTAAAATGCCCCCACTGCAGGAGTTTACAAGCAGTATTAAAATCCTCTAAGTCCATGGTATATGATTTATCATAAAGATCAAACAGAATAGTGTGAGAATTGCGCGAGGATGTAAATTTGAACCTTCTTACAAAGAAATCAGTTAGGTAGTAGTATTGGGGGCACTTATCTGACACAAAGCCCTCAAGTTTAGCATTATGCACATACGCGTCAAATTCCTCCTTAATGCGTGCTTGAACCATAAAATCTTATGATGGCCATTCACAAGGCCGCACTTGAGCTTCCCTCGGTGGTTCATCGTCTGGCTCACGTATCGCGAGCCTTGGTCCTTGCTTCCTTGAGGAACCACCTTGGTATATATTCCTATGCATTTTTCTTTCTCTGAAAAATTTCTGAAATTTTTTAATGGCTCAAAATAAAAGTGAACCAAACTCAACAAAATTGATAGCAACTACTCCCACAAGTTCCTAGAGGCTATATCATGCATTAGAACTACTTTTGACCATATAACTTTGACATGCAAGCTCAAGAACAGGGTCACCTTAGCAGCAGAAATTTGCAACAAATAAAGCACTAGAACAAAAACTAATTGGACCATTGGAGGAGTCACATCCCAAAGAACAATCCCCCAAAACAGTTTCGTGAATGAAGCTTTGAGCAAGGATATCGAAAATCGCAGCAAAACGAGAGCTGTGTGGTGATTTTTTCTGGAGGAAAACGAAGTGTGTGGGTGCAGGAATAAGTGGAGGGGGGCCACGTGGGGCCCACGAGGCAGGGGGCACGCCCTGGACCCTCGTGGCCAGGTGGTGTGGCCCCCTAATGTGTTCTTAGTGCCAAATATTCTTAAATATTCTACAAAAAATCATATTTCAATTTCGGGACATTTGAAGAACTTTTATTTTCGGGGTATTTTTTATTGCAAGGATAAATCAAAAAACAGACGAAAAAAATACTATTTTTGCTTTATTTAATCTAAATAACATAAAGTAAAAGGAGGGTACAGAGAGTTGTGTTTTCTAACTTCATCCATCTCATGCTCATCAAAAGGAATCCACTAACAAGGTTGATCAAGTCTTGTTAACAAACTCATTCCAAATCGCATGAAACCAGAGAATCTTCGAATAGCACTAAGTTACCTCAACGGGGATATGCATGTCCCCAACAATTAGAATATCATATTTCTGCTTGACAGTCGGAAGAGGAAATTCAAAACCTCCAATAGTAATCATTGAAATTTTTCTAATACAATTGATACTGTGGACTTGAGGTTGTTTCCTCGGAATGTGTACCGTATGCTCATTACCATTAACATGAAAAGTGACATTGCCTTTGTTGCAATCAATAGTAGCCCCTGCAGTGTTCAAAAGGGGTCTACCAAGGATAATTGACATACTATCGTCCTCGTAAATATCAAGAATAACAAAGTCCGTTAAAATAGTAACATTTGCAACCACAACAGGCACATCCTCAAAAATACCAACAGGTATAGCGTTGATTTATCGGCCAGTTGCAAAGATATTTCAGTAGGAGTCAACTTATTCAAATCAAGTCTACGATATAAAGAGAGAGGCATAACACTAACACCGGCTCCAAGATCACATAAAGTAGTTTTAACATAGTTTCTTTTAATTGAGCATGGTATAGTTGGTACTCCTGGATCTCCTAGTTTCTTTGGTATTCCACCCTTAAAAGTATAATTAGCAAGCATGGTGGAAATTTCAGCTTCTGGTATCTTTCTTTTATGTACTTAGCATAAGGATTCATTTTAAGCATATCAGTCAAACGCATACGCAAAACAATAGGTCTAATCATTTCAGCAAAGCGCTCAAAATCCTCATCATCCTTTTTCTTGGATGGTTTAGGAGGAAAAGGCATGGGTTTCTGAACCCATGGTTCTCTTTCTTTACCGTGATTCCTAGCAACAAAGTCTCTCTTATCATAACATTGATTCTTTGATTGTGGGTTATCAAGATCAACAGCAGGTTCAATCTCCACATCATTATTATTGCTAGGTTGAGCATCAACATGAACATCATCATTAACATCATCACTGGGTTCATGTTCATTACCAGATTGTGTTTCAGTATCAGAAATAGAAATATCATTCGGATTCTCAGGTCAACAACAGGTTCACTAGAAGCATGCAAAGTCCTATCATTTTTCTTCTTCTTCTTTTTAGAAGGACTAGGTGCATCGGCATTATTTCTCTGAGAATCTTGCTCAATTCTCTTAGGGTGGCCCTCGGGATACAAAGGTTCCCGAGTCATTCTACCACCTCTAGTCACAACTCTAATAGCATTATCATTTTTCTTATTATTCAATTCATTGAGCAATTCATTTTGTTCTTTAAGCACTTGTTCTGCTTGAGTGGTAACCATGGAGGCTTGTTTACTAATAAGTTTAAGTTCACCTTTAACTCTAGACATATAATCACTCAAGTGTTCAATCATATAAGCATTGCATTTCAATCGTCTACCAACATAAGCATTGAAGTTTTCTTGTTTAACAATAAAATTATCAAACTCATGCAAGCATTGACTAGCAGACTTATAACGAGGAATATCACCTTCGTCAAATCTATAGAGAGAATTTACCTTTACTACCTATGCATGGTTATCAAGACCATGTATTTCTTCAATAGGCGGTAAATTTTTAACATCTTCAACTTTAATACCCTTTTCTCTCATAGATTTCTTTGCCTCTTGCATATCTTCAAGACTGAGAAATAGAATACCCCTTTTCTTCGGAGTTGTCTTAGGAGTTGGTTCAGGAAGTGTCCAATTGTTTTCATTAGTCAACATATTATTCAATAGCAATTCAGCTTGATCAACAGTTCTTTCCCTGAAAACACAACCAGCACAACTATCTAGGTGGTCTCTAGAAGCATCGGTTAGTCCATTATAAAAGATATAAAGTATTTCATTTTTCTTGAGAGGATGATCAGGCAAGGCATTAAGTAATTGGAGAAGCCTCCCCCAAGCTTGTGGGAGATTCTCTTCTTCAATTTGTGCAAAATTATATATTTCCCTTAAAGCAGTTTGTTTCTTATGAGAGGGAAATATTTAGCAGAAAAGTAATAAATCATATCCTCGGGACTACGCACACAACCAGGATCAAGAGAACTAAACCATATTTTAGCATCACCCTTTAATGAGAATGGAAATAACTTAAGGATATAGTAGTAACGAATTTTTTCCTCGTGAGTGAATAGGGTGGCTATATCATTCAATTTAGTAAGATGTGCCACAACAGTTTCAGATTCATAGCCATAAAAAGGATCAGATTCAACCAAAGTAATTATCTCAGGATCGACATATAAATCATAATCCTTATCAGTAATACAGATAGGTGAAGTAGCAAAAGCAGGATCATATTTCATTCTAGCATTCAGAGACTCTTCTTTTAGCTTAGCTAATAATTTCTTAAGATCAGATCTATCACTGCAAGCAAGAAAATCTTTAGCAGTTTCTTCATCCATAACATAACCCTCAGGCACAACAAGCAATTCATATCTATGGGGAGAATCTTCATCATCACTTTCATCAGTATTATCAGTTTCAATAATTTCATTCACTCTAGCCCTAGCAAGTTGTTCATCAAGAAATTCACTTAATGGCATAGTATTATCAAGCATAGAAGTAGTTTCATCATAAGCATCATGCATAGCAGAAGTGGCATCATCAATAACATGCGAGATATCAGAATTAATAGTAGAAGAAGGTTTAGGTGCCGCAAGTTTACTCAAAACAGACGGAGAATCAAGTGCAGAGCTAGATGGCAGTTCCTTACCTCCCCTCGTAGTTGAGGGATAAATCTTGGTTTTCTCGTCTTTCAAGTTCCTCATAGTGATCAGCAGATATAAATCCCAAGTGACTCAAAGAATAGAGCTATGTTCCCCGGCAACGGCGCGAGAAAATAGTCTTGATAACCCACAAGTATAGGGCATCACAATAGTTTTCGAGGGTAGAGTATTCAACCCAAATTTATTGATTCGACACAAGGGGAGCCCAAGAATATTCTCAAGTATTATTAGTTGAGTTGTCAATTCAACCACACCTTCAAAACTTAATATCTACAACAAAGTATTTAGTAGCAAAGTAATATGGAAGTAACGGTAACAGTGGCAAAAGTAACAATAGTTGTTTTGTAGTAATTGTAACGGTGGCAACGATAAAGTAACTAAGCAAAGATCAATATGTGAAAAGCTCGTAGGCATTGGATGAATGATGGATAATTATGTCGGATGCATTTCCTAGCTCCAATTCATCAATGTAATGTGGGCATGTATTCCGAATATAGTCATACGTGCTTATGGAAAAGAACTTGCATGACATCTTTTGTCCTACCCTCCGGTGGCAGCGGGGTCCTATTGGAAACTAAGGGATATTAAGGCCTCCTTTTAATAGAGTACTAGACCAAAGCATTAACACTTAGTGAATACATGAACTCCTCAAACTACGGTCATCACCGGGAGTGGTCCCAATTATTGTCACTTCGGGGTTGCCGGATCATAACACATTGTAGGTGACTATTGACTTGCAAGATAGGATCAAGAACTCACATATATTCATGAAAACATAATAGGTTCAGATCTGAAATCATGGCACTTGGGCCCTAGTGACAAGCATTAAGCATAGCAAAGTCATAGCAACATCAGTCTTAGAATATAATGGATACTAGGGATCAATCCCTAACAAAACTAACTCGATTAGATGGTAAATGTCATCCAACCCATCACCATCCAGCAATCCTATGATGGAATTACTCACGCATGGCGGTGAGCATCATGAATTTGGTGATGGAGGATGGTTTATGATGACGAAGGCGACAAATTCCCTTCTCCGGAGCCCCGAACGGACTCTAGATCAGCCCTCCCAAGGGAGATTAGGGCTTGGCGGCGGCTCTGCATCGTAAAACATGATGAATCCTTCTCTCTGATTTTTCTCTCCCCGAACATGAATATATGGAGTTGGAGGCAGGCGCACCCCCACCCTCGTGGACAAGGTGTGGGCCCCCTGGTCTTGATTCTTTCGCCATTATTTTTTATTAATTCCAAAAATACTCTCCGTGTAGTTTCAGGTCATTCCGAGAACTTTTATTTCTGCACAAAAATAACACCATGGCAATTCTGCTGAAAACAACGTCAGTCCGGGTTAGTTCCATTCAAATCATGCAAGTTAGAGTCCAAAACAAAGGCAAAAGTGTTTGGAAAAGTAGATATGATGGAGATGTATCACGTCCCGCCAACTCATGTCTGCTTGCGTGGCACACAGGTCGCGTGGCGGCACGTATATTGCTTCTCTATTTGGATGATTAATGATGTCAATTTATTTCTTAACCGAAGCATGGCACATATCCATTGTTGGTATAACACTCACGGTTCGAATAAATAGTCCTTTTTGGATTTTTGTTCTCAATTATTAATAATCTCCCGTTTGTAATTATATAAAGATTACATCAAAACTGGTCTCAAATTTGACTCCATAAAAAGTACAATGCAACTTTGTATTGGTGTCCATATGACAACACGATAAGTTTCATGAACTTCAAATAAGTTTTCAATGTACTAGAATTTAAAAATCAAGATTCTCATTTTTTGAAATTTATTGCACGGTGAGTAAACATGCACCCGGTGAGACACATGTGTTTTTGCAATCCATTTAGCTGCACTGTCACGTGTGCATGTACCTCGAATTTGATTTTTGCACATTATACCCATAGAAAATCAATCAATTAATGTACTAAAACGTCTTAATGATCTCTGATTTTTTTCCAAATTAAAATATCCCTCCTTTGGTAACATATATATGTTCACCGCGGGATAATTAATTTAACATGCATCATAGTTGCGGTGGATTTGCGGTGTGTGTGTGTGGGTGTGGGTGTCTGGGGGTGGCGGGTGGCTCACAGTACACTACGAGTTGTGAGCCAACGTGTGGGTTGGCCATTTTGTTAGGAAGGCCGGTGCCACATCAGAGTCATGAATTCATAATTTAAAACATTACACAACCCTTTCATACATACATGTTTTGGCCACATGCAGTTGATGATTGTCCTACACGACACTCGATACTCGCGTATGACGCTTTCTATGGGCCCGCGAGGTCATCGTCCATCACTTTGATGAATAGCCGATAGTGAGGTTAATTTGACCAGCAAGGTAGAATCTTTTTTGTTTGTGTTATGGTGGTATATAGTACGCATCGAAGAGGTGTGAGGGGACTATCATATATATATATATATATATATATATATATATATATATATATGTGTGTGTGTGTGTGTGTGTGTGTATGTATATATATATATGTGTGTGTGTGTGTGTGCTTACTATACGTACGCGTCCGTGAACAAGTACACCTCACTTAGTGTTAGGACTTTTCGGTTTCCGAGGCACGTGCCACATCAAAATTGTGAAAATGGCTATTCAAATATCACACAACACCTCTTTGCGCCACATGCATGCAGGCGGTGGTTATCCTAGCAAGGACACTCATGTGTGATGCTTCCATCTGTGCACCAACGAGTCCATCATTGATGCATGCATCACTTTGACCTACATCAGGAGAGGTTAATTAGTTTCACCATCGATGATGATTCTTTTTGGGTTGTATTACGGTAGGAGCATATAGTATGTGTTGAAGAGGGGGAAAGGGACCATCATATGTAGTACGCTTCATGAACCTCGCTCTATGTGGGTGCATGGTTTACGGTTTTTGAGGCATGTGGCACATCAAAGTTGTGAATTTTAGGTATTCAACATATGTTTGGCCCACATGCAAAGAGATGGTGGTTGTCCTCTCGCACCCACATAAGCGGTTATGAGCGATATTGATGCTTTCCATTTATGGGCCCGCTTGGTCCATCACTACTTTTTGCCTCACAATGAGAGTGGTTAATTTGACTTAGGAGGGGGTTATTTTTTGCTTGTAATATGGTGTGTGTGTGTGTGTGTGTCTATATATATATATATATGTGTGTGTGTGTGTGTGTGCGGGTGTGTGTGTGTGTGTGTGTGTGTGTGTGTGTGTGTGTGTGTGAGCACACACACATGCATCTGTGTGCATGAATCCCTCCCATCGAGTTGAAGTGGCTAGTACAACGACACGTCATGAACCGATCTCGCTCTGTGTGGGGAGAGTGTACAGTTTTCGATGCACGCGCAACATCAATGTTGTGAAATGGTATTCAAACATGCATGCATGCATCACCTCCATACATATGCATGTAGTGGTTGTCTTCGAACAGTACACTCCCTCGCGTGGTTATCGACGACAAGCCTATATATTCATGGGCCCGTGTGGACATCCATGATCACCTTGACTGACAACAAGATAGGTTACCATGGCAGATTCTTCATTTGGTTCGTGTTATCGTAGTATAGGTCATGGTGAGATTCAGACCTAATTAAAGTTTGAGCGCATATACTATGCACGCATGCATGCATGAATCCTCGTTGTCGTCTTGAAGTGTGGTGTAACATACATATGCATCGTCAACCTAACCCTCACTCAGTGTGGGGATTTCTAGTTCGAAATCACGGTGCCACATCAAAGTTGTTCCATTGTGTACTAAAAAACACACATCTCCATGCATATGTTTGGTCCACACGCATGAAGTGGTTGTCTTCGGGAACTAGCTACTTGTGTGATTATTAGCGAGCTGGTCTATCTCTGGGTCGCATGGACGACCATCACTTTGACCAACAACAAGAGAGAGGTTTTACGACCAAGGGGGATTATTCTTTGTCTGTTTTACGATCAATCTTGGTGAGATGCCTCTCTGGCCCGCCGACTGAAAGTGTGTGGGGGGCTGCTACTTTGCACTTTGCTAGGTCAACCTCAGTTGGGGGGCATGCATTCATTGCTTAGGATTCCCTTCGTGCCGACACGAGGGGGGCTGCTAGCTACTTTGCACTTTGCTAGGTGAACCATGGTTAGGGGGCATCCGTTCATAACTTAGGATTCCCTTTGTGCCGACACGAGGGAGGGGGGCTGCT